>NC_052160.1:56990500-57276630 GCF_902713615.1 Scyliorhinus canicula | reverse complement strand
CCTATCTTTGAGCCAGGAAGTCCAGAAAAGGCTGCCATCGTTTATAGAACCCTTGTATTGATCCTCTCAGGGCAAATTTGACCCTTTCCAGTTTTATAAATCCCGCCATGTCACTGATCCAGGTCTCCACACTTGGGGGCCTTGCATCCTTCCACTGTAGCAGAATCCTTCGACGGGCTACTAGGGACGCAAAGGCCAGGACACCGGCCTCTTTCGCCTCCTGCACTCCCGGCTCTACCGCAACTCCAAAAATCGCGAGTCCCCACCATGGTTTGACCCTGGATCCGACCACCCTCGACACCGTCCCCGCCACCCCCTTCCAGAATTCTTCCAGTGCTGGGCATGCCCAGAACATATGGGCATGATTCGCTGGACTCGCCGAACATCTGGTGCACCTATCCTCACACCCAAAGAACCTACTCATCCTAGTCCCGGACATGTGGGCCCGGTGCAGCACCTTAAATTGGATGAGACTAAGCCTCGCACATGAGGAGGAAGAGTTGACTCTGTCCAAGGCATCCGCCCAAGTCCCGTCCTCTATCTGCTCCCCGAGTTCCTCCTCCCATTTAGCCTTCAGCTCCTCCACTGACGACTCCTCCACCTCCTGCATTACCTTATAGATGTCAGACACCTTCCCCTCTCCGACCCACACCCCCGAAAGCACTCTGTCCATCGTCCCCTGCGAGGGCAGCAAAGGGAATCCCTCTACCTGTCGTCTAGCAAACGCCTTTACCTGCAAGTATCTGAACATGTTCCCTTGGGGCAGGCCAAATTTATCTTCCAGTTCCCCTAGGCCCGCAAACCTCCCGCCAATAAACAGGTCCCTCAATTTGCTGATGCCCGCCCTTTGCCACCCCCTAAATCCCCCATCCTTGTTCCCCGGGATTAACCTATGGTTGCCACCCAGTGGAGCCTCCATCGAGCCCCCTGTTTCCCCCCTATGCCACCTCCACTGTCCCCAGATTCTTAGGGTCGCTGCCACCACCGGGCTCGTGGTAAACCTCTTAGGGGAGAGCGGCAACGGCGCCGTTACCATGGCACCCAGGCTCGTACCTCTACATGACGCCATCTCCATTTTTTTCCACGCCGCCCCTCCCCCCTCCATCACCCATTTACGCACCATTGACACATTGGCCGCCCAATAGTACCCCAGAAGGTTGGGCAGCGCCAGCCCACCTCTATCCCTACCTCGCTCCAGGAACACCCTCCTCACTCTCGGAGTCCCATGCGCCCACACAAAGCTCAGAATACTGCTAGTCACTCTCCTAAAGAAGGCCCTGGGGATAAAGATGGGCAGGCACTGAAAGAGGAACAAGAACCTCGGAAGCACCGTCATTTTGACGGACTGTACCCTCCCCGCCAACGATAATGGCAGCATGTCCCACCTCTTGAACTCCAACCTCCATCTGATCTACAAGTCTGGTGAAATTATGCTTGTGAAGAGTCCCCCAGTCCCTGGCCACCTGCACCCCCAGGTACCTAAAGCTCTCCCCTGCCCGCCTAAGCGGGAGCCTACCAATTCCTTCCTCCTGGTCTCCAGGGTGCACCACAAACACCTCACTCTTGCCTAAATTTAATTTATAACCTGAAAAGGTCTCAAACTCAGCTAGCAACTCCATCACCCCCGGCATCCCTCCCACCGGGTCCGCCACATACAGCAACAGGTCATCGGCATACGACACCCTATGTTCCTCTCCACCTCGCACCAAGCCTCTCCACCTCTCTGAATCCCTCAACGCCATCGCCAGCGGCTCGATTGCCAGTGCAAACAACAAGGGGGACAGGGGGCAACCCTGCCTGGTCCCTCGGTAAAGCCGGAAGTACTCCGACCTCCTCCTATTCGTGGCCACGCAAGCCATCGGGGCCTCATATAGCAGCCTTACCCGTCTAATGAACCCTTCACCAAATCCAAACCTCCCCAACACCTCCCATAAGTACCCCCACTCCACTCTATCGAAGGCCTTCTCTGCATCCAGCGCCACCACTATCTCTGCCTCCCCCTCCATCGCCGGCATCATGATGACATTCAACAATCTCCGCACATTCGTGTTCAGCTGCCTTCCCTTCACAAAACCTGTCTGGTCCTCGTGCACAACCCCTGGCACACAGTCCTCTATCCTTGTGGTCAGGATTTTTGCCAGCACCTTAGCATCCACGTTGAGGAGAGATATGGGCCTGTGTGAACCACACTGCTGGGGGTCCTTGTCCCTCTTTAAAATTAACGAGATCAGCGCCCGCAACATCGTCGGGGGCAAAGTCCCCCCTTCCCACGCTTCGTTGAGTGTCCGCACCAGCAAGGGGCCCACTAGGTCCACAAACTTTTTATAAAATTCCACCGGGAACCCATCCGGCCCCGGTGCCTTCCCTGACTGCATCTGCCCGATCCCCTTAACTAGCTCCTCCAGCTCAATCGGCGCACCCAACCCCTCCACCTTCTCCTCCTGCACCTTCGGGAAAGAAAGCCCGTCAAGGAACCTCTCCATTCCCCTCCTCTCCCCCATTGGCTCCGACCGGTACAGTTCCCCGTAAAAGTCCTTGAAGACCTCATTCACCTCTACCCTCTTCCGCACCACATTCCCACTCTTGTCTCTCACTCCAGCAATTTCCCTAGCTGCATCCCGCTTGCGGAGCTGATGAGCCAGCATCCTACTCGCCTTTTCACCATGTTCGTACACTGCCCCTTGTGCCTTCCTCCACTGTGCCTCTGCCTTTCTAGTGGTCAGCAAATCAAATTTAGCCTCCAGGCTGCGCCTCTCCCCCAACAGTCCCTCCTCCGGTGCCTCTGCATACCTCCTATCTACCTCCAGCATCTTCCCCACCAGTCTATCCCTCTCACTCCTCTCCCTGTGTGCCCGGATGGATATCAGCTCCCCACGAATCACTGCCTTCAGGGCTTCCCAGACCATCCCCACCTGAACCTCCCCCGTATCATTCACCTCGAGGTACCCCTCAATACTTGCCCGGACCCTCCTACACACATCCTCCTCCGCCAACAACCCCACATCCAACCGCCACAACGGGCGCTGGTCCCGCACCTCCCCCATCTCCAACTCTATCCAATGCGGAGCGTGGTCGGAGATTGCAATGGCCGAATACTCGGCCTCCTCCACTCTCGGAATCAGTCCCCTACTCACCACGAAGAAATCTATCCGAGAGTAGACCCTATGTACGTGGGAGAAGAAAGAGTACTCGCGTGCCCTCGGCCTCACAAACCTCCATGGATCCACCCCACCCATCTGGTCCATAAACCCTCTCAGTACCTTGGCCGCCGCTGGCCTCCTACCCGTCCTAGAGCTGGACCGATCCAGTGAAGGATCCAACACCGTATTGAAGTCCCCCCCCCATGATCAGACCTCCCGCCTCCAGATCCGGGACCCGTCCCAACATACGCCTCATAAAGCCCGCATCGTCCCAATTTGGGGCATACACACTAGCCAGTACCACCTTCTCTCCTTGTAGCCTGCCCCTAACCATAACATACCTACCCCCCTTATCCGCCACCACCTCCGATGCCTCAAACAACACATTTTTCCCCACCAGAATCGCCACTCCCCGGTTCTTCACATCCAACCCAGAGTGGAAAACCTGCCCCACCCATCCCTTCCTCAGGCGGACCTGGTCCGCCACCTTCAGGTGGGTCTCCTGAAGCATTGCCACATCTGCCTTTAGCCCCATTCAGATGAGCCAGTACCCTCAACCGCTTCACTGGCCTATTCAACCCTCTCGCATTCCAGGTGACCAACCGGATCAGAGGGCGTCCCGCCCCCCTCCCATGTCGACTAGCCATAGTCGACTGCCCGCCCCAGGCCAGCACCTCCTTTCCGACCCAGTTCCCACGGCGACAACACCTCACCTCTGTCCCCCCAGCCCCCACCAGCTCCTTCCTGACCCTACCAGCAGCAACCCGGTATTCCCCTTTCCCCCCCTCCCTTCCCCCCCAGGCTAGGAACCCTCCTAGCCGCGAACCGCCCTCCATTGTACTTCCGTGGGTCAGCTAACTTCTGCTGACCCCAGAAACTCCCGCCAATAACCCAACCCCTCCCAAAGTGGGATCATCCCCCAATCTATCCCTCCTCCAGGCACCGCTCCAGCCCGGGGAAGAACCAGTTAAGGCCCCGCCTCCCCCATCACCGTCTCCACCCCCCAGCCCCGCAGTGCGGGAAACCAGAGGAAAGCCCGCACTTTCGCACTGCCCCACCACACCCTTCTGACGCAGCTCCCAAATACCAGCCCCATTCCATACCCCCAACCCGGCATAGAATACAACAAACCCCACCACCCTCCCCGCAAGATACACAACTCAAACAGTGCCCCACAGTAAAAAAAACATAGCAGAACACCCCCGTAAATAACCATATCAAAATTGTAAAAGTACAAAAAACAAAGAGAACACAGCAACAGCAGAATCCAGCACTAAAATATTACAACCGACCCTACAACACCCAACCCCTAGTTCAAGTCCAGTTTCTCCATCCGCACGAAGGCCCACGCCTCCTCCGGGGAATCAAAATAATAGTGCCGGTCCGAATAAGTTACCCACAGGCGCGCGGGCTGCAACATTCCGAACTTTATCTTTTGCCTGTAAAGCACCTCCTTCGTCCGATTAAATCCGGACCGCCGCTTAGCCACCTCCGCACTCCAATCCTGGTAGATCCGTACTACCCCATTCTCCCACTTGCTGCTCTTCACCTTCTTGGCCCAGCGCAACACACACTCCCAATCACTGAACCGGTGGAACCTCACCAGCACCGCACGCGGGGGTTCATTCTCCTTAGGCCTCCTGGCCAGTACTCTGTGTGCTCCCTCCAGCTCCAAGGGCAGATGGAAAGACCCGGCCCCCACTAGCGAGTTCAGCATTACAGCCACGTAGTTTGTCAGGTCCGACCCCTCCAGCCCCTCCGCAAGGCCCAAGATCCACAGGTTTTTCCGCCTCATGCGGTGATCCAGCTCCTCGAAGCGTTCCTGCCACTTCTTGTGGAGTGCCTCGTGCCCCTCCACCTTACTCACGAGGACCACGGCCTCCTCCTCTCGTTCAGTGGCCTGTGTCTGCAACTCCTTGATGGCAGCACCCTGGGTGGTCTGAATCTCTAACAGCCTTCTGTTCGTTTCCTGCAGAGAGCTCAGCACCTCAGCTTTGAAGTCTGTGAAGCAGCGCATGAGAGCTGTTAGTTGCTCTTGGGCCCACAGCCTCCACTCCTCTGGAGCTCTGCCAGCGGCCATCTTAGATCCCTTCCCCCGTTTTTTCTGGGGAGCTGCTGCTACTTTTTCCCCCTTTCCACTCCGAGTTCGAGTCATGAACTGTGGGGAAAGTCGTTCAGCACACCTTCCCCCACCGGGAGACGTCGAAAAATTTCCGTTTTGGGCTCTAAAAAGAGCCTAAAAGTCCGTTTAAACTGGGAGCTCCCAAATGTGTGGCTTCCTACGTCATCACAGCCACCGGAAGTCAGGATATTTTACACTTAACCACAAGAAGCAACATATCCCCAAATTCCAACACAGTACAGAGTGATCACCATTGCACAGACTTATTCAGAGGACCAGCAAATATTCATACCGTTGGTTCAGATTATAATCAATAAGGTCGCCCCCCCCCCCCGTCAAACC
The DNA here is from genome assembly GCF_902713615.1 of Scyliorhinus canicula. Classification (NCBI taxonomy): domain Eukaryota; kingdom Metazoa; phylum Chordata; class Chondrichthyes; order Carcharhiniformes; family Scyliorhinidae; genus Scyliorhinus; species Scyliorhinus canicula. The sequence goes on along the minus strand of NC_052160.1, from coordinate 57,271,026 downwards.
GACAATAACAGGATAAAAAGTTACTGCCAAGAGCAGAGGATGTCAGGGTGATAGGATACCAACATTTGGCATGGTCCCATGGCACCCCACACAGCAAGACAAATAAGGAAAAAGCTGCTCGTTTGATACCTCACTCAGCCGCCCAAGTCATCCAGGCCAAAGAATATCCCAAGCATAGGAGAGCAACACCATACCACCCTCAGTAGAACAGCGCTTTTCAAACCTTTTTGCCCAGGACCCATTTGTACCAAGCAGCCTTCCTTCAAGATCCACGCCGCCCAAACCTCAGGACCCAACATTTTCACTTACCTTTAACGTGGCAAGTGAGCCTGCTTGGGCCTCACACTCTCACTTGCTTTGTCATTCAATGTTACATTTCTGTTAAGGGTGATGCACGATCAATTGTACAAAGACCAAGGTTGGATACAACTGTGGCTTTATCGCAGTAAGATGTGTGGCCTCCCACAGCAGCTGGCAAAATGGCTGCTGAATAGAGGACACGGCCCTCCTACTGGGCGGAGCCAGCAGGCAGGGGCTACCGGCGAACCTGTAGTACAGGTCCTACCTTACATCACCTAATACAGGTGTAACAGTGGTTTACCACAAAGGACAATCCTGTTACTCCTGCAAATCTCCCCAATCTCCCTGTATATTTGTTCTTCTAATTCCTGTTGACGATTTGGGGGCCTATAGTACAACCTCAATAGGGTCACCATCCCCTTATTTCTTAGCACCACCCACAATGCCTCACTGGATGATCCCTCGGTTATTTCATCTCTGACTACTGCTGTTAATCAACTGCAATGCATTAAAGTGGGAGGAGGGCCTGTACCTCCACCTCTGTCCTGCCTAAAGCACCTGTACCCTGGAACATTAAGCTGCCAGTCCTGTCCCTCCTTTAGCCATGTTTCAGTTATGGCTATAATCTCCCAGTCCCATGTACCTAATCATGCCCTGAGTTCACATGGTTGGTGTGGTGGTGGGTGGTATAGACATGTAAGTCCTCATTACACATGAGGAAAGCCTCCAGTTAGAACTACCTGTGTCGTGTTTTTCTTTTGTATTTTTTTTTGGGTTATGGAATCTGTGCTCCTCTCCTGTGAAAATCCAGACCGATCGTGTATCCTAGAGCACAGGCCTTACCTGTCAGCCCTCTTGCATGGAAATAGAAGCCATTTAATCAAACAGGTTTTCCCCTCTCCCTGCTATTCTTCTGCCTATCATGCCTATTCAGCTTGCCGATGCTGAGTACTACATCTCCTTTCAGCCTCTCATTTGCTTTCCTGCTGCTGAGGATCCCACCCCCCTGCCAAACTAGTTTAAACCTCCCTTGTAGCACTCGCGATTCTGCTCCCCAGGATATTGATCCCCTCCAGTTCAGATGTAACCCATCCCTCTTAAAGAGATCACCTCTGCCCCAGAAAAGATCCCAATGATATAAGAATCCGAATCCCTGCCCCCTGCACCAATTCTTTTAGCCACGCATTCATCTGCCATATTCTTCTGTATTTACCTTCAGTAGCACTGGGGGTAATCCAGAGATTACCACCCTTGAGGTCCTGCTTCTCAACCTTTTTCCTAGCTCTCTATAATCACTCCTCAGGGCTTCAGTCCTATTTCTATTTATTTGTGCCAACATGCACAAAGACTTCTGGCTGCTCCCCCTCACACTTGAGAATGTTCCACAGCCGCTGAGATGTCCTTGACCCTGGCACCTGGGAGGCAACACACCATCCTGGACTCCCGTTTGCGGCCACAGAATTTCCTGTCTGTCCCCCTAACTATTGAGTCTTCGGTCACTACTGTCCTGTTTACCTTTACCCTTTCCCGCTGTGCCCCAGAGCCAGTCATAGTCAAAGAATGCCAGACAAGGTCTAGTACCATACACCATCGTAAGAAAGGATATCAGGGGCAGAACAGTGTAGCCTCACCAGAAACAGGTCATTGCCACCCCAGGGAGCCCAGGCCTCAAGAAGCAAGGCAATCTGGAAGTCACTATGCGGGACCTGCTGGAAGAGGGCACCTAACTCCCCCACCCAGCCTACCCTCGAATCAAAGAAAGACTCCAACAATGCAACTCCACAGCATTCAGTCTCTCACTTTCATAGAATTTACAGTGCAGAAGGAGCCCATTCGGCCCATCGAGTCTGCACCAGCTCCTGGAAAGAGCACCCTACCCAAGGTCAACACCTCCACCCTATCCCCATAACCCAGTAACCCCACCCAACACTAGGGGCAATTTTGGACACTAAGAGCAATTTATCATGGCCAATCCACCTAACCTGCACATCTTTGGACTGTGGGAGGAAACCGGAGCACCCGGAGGAAACCCACGCACACACGGGGAGGATGTGCAGACTCCGCACAGACAGTGACCCAAGCCGGAATCGAACCTGGGACCCTGGAGCTGTGAAGCCATTGTGCTATCCACAATGCTACCGTGCTGCCCTTAAACCCTGCAGGCAAAGTTTCCCGCTCCGATAGCTCCTTTTGTCTAAAACCACTTCTGGTCCAAAAATCGATCCACCGGTGGATCAAACTCTTCCGCCACCACTCCTGCACCTTTTCCCATTAAAATATCCGCCCATTAATTAGGGAAAAGGCCCCAAAACACCGTCACAAACAGGAGCTGCCAAATATGCAATCACTCACACCATGGCCGTCACCGGAAGTGCCTATACTTACTTTTATAAGGGTCAATTATTATTGGATAATTTTTCATCTAACGTTCTTCTCTACGTATCTAATCTTACACATCACAAGTACAAGCACAGAGAAAGTATTCGACCTATTGGGAAGTTGGGTAGGGGTCTGTTACCTCTTTCAGCCTCCCGCTGGTGAAGGTTGGGGAAAGTACACTTCGGATTCTTTTCCAATGGTCATCTTCAACCATGAGGATGGATTCAGTCAGTGGCCCATTCAGTCCGATGTTCTACAAGAACAATTATGAAGACTTGACTTCTATTTTTTGAAATTACACATCAAGTTCAATGATATTAATTCATTAACAAAATTCAAAACTGCACAGAGTGTGCACAGGGTACATGGAGGGGGTTAATATGGGGATTGGGGGTCAGCAGTTAGCAATTGGATCCCACCACATTTTTCATGGGGTAGAGGAAAGAGCCAAAGGAGTCTGGTGTTGAGCCTGTGGAAGTGGCCCCAGGAAAAATGTTGGAGAAGCAAAGATGGAGATGCAAAGACGAACAGGAGAACAACTGCAGAGGTATCAGAGGTTGTCAGCGGAATGCGAGGAGGGGTGGAGGAGTCTGGCCAAGTTCTTTCTGATGTTCTGGTTCCAACATGCGGGACCATCTAAGTTTCCGTAGGGAAGTGATGGCCTCCTTGCAGACTCGGGTCCTGCAGTTTCTGCTGGATTTGGGCTTTTACCTGCACTCCATCGCTCTATCAATGGGTTGGGCCAGTTGAGAGGGGGATGGAGCATCTTGCCCTTCCTCCAGGTGCCCCTTCTCCTCAAGGAGTTAGGGAGTGGCCTGCCAGGAACCCACAAGGAGGAGGAGCACCAGCCAGGGGGCATCCACCCAGAGAACTCCAAGGGTGCTCTGCCAGTTATTCCACCATCTCCAGCAGGTCAGACAGAGGAGGGTGCACCTGCCCCAGAGCACTCTTGTGTTTTAGTCCTTCTCCGAATCCCATGGATTGAATGGATATACCAGTGATGCAACGTTCCGCATGCATTCAAGGGCCAAACACATCGTTGTGTCATCCTGCCACTTCATTTGCATTGCATCCCACAAGATCTCATGACAATGAGTAACCTTTATTTTCATAAGTGCACCATCAACAAAGGCATATCACATGTGACCATGTATGACTGGCCAATACAGCTGTCACCCTCAAGGCTCAGGCAGATGTTATTTGGGTGCGTGAGAATGGCTGATCAGGCTGGTTGTTTATCCTACTGCTTTCACCCTTTCCACATAACGGACAGCCGGGACGACCAGAGATGGGTGTTCCTCCCATTCACACGTGAATGCATATGGAGACATTGCACTTTGGCCAGGGTAATGAGAGCCATGTACAAGAAGCCACAATGCCTTCATCTGCACCATCCTCAAAGCTTGGCAGTATAGAATGCCAACCTTGTCAGCCATGACCATTCAGCCGGGAGGATGGAGGTTTGGAAGTGCAAGTTGGCTGCTATTCACCAGCTGTGCCCCTTGTTGGCATCCACCTCCTTTCATCCCTGTCTCTGACTGCATGTTAATGACAAGTCGCTCAGGCTGAACAGCAGCTCCACACCTCGTTAGGATTGAGATCCACGATTCTGAAACAAACCTCATGGCATGTGCATTTCACCGTAGACTAAGGAGCAGAACTGAGTATTGTTCTCGTACAGGACCTCCTCCCACTTTAATGCATCTCAGTTGGATATGGAGGCTGTTGCCTTGCTGCTGCAGAGACTGTGTACATCTCCTTCCAAAACCCACTCCTTAGGGTCACCTAACCTGGCAGTCCAGGAAGAAGCCAACCTTTGTTAGGAAAACAAAGGTAGTTTTAAGGGGTTTATATCTTTATTGGAAAACATTAGAAATAAGAGGTGGGATCTAATGAAAGAAAATCAGAGTCTGTTCTGGGCGGGATTAACAGGGTCATTTCCTGTGCTCCAGCTATCTAATAGCACGCTGTTGCTATTTCGTGTCCCAGCGGACAACGCACACCCGAGGTCGCACTTAGCGTCATTTCCTGCACGGAGGAGCTCCGCAGCGTTGGAAGTGGTTGGCGCCTTGATCTCTCGACGACCCAACGTGACCTCTCAATGCCCCAGTTCACCTATAAGAGGGTCCTCGGAGAGGGGGGGGGTTTGAAGCATTGCGTTCAGGTCACGCCTGACGCCAATCCCGCTTTTCCCCCAGATTCTCATCCCATCAAGGAGCGCATTCCGGGTGTCCCATCCATTGTGTTTAGTTTTAGTAGTTGATGCAGTTAATGGTAAAGCCAGGGTCTGAAGCAGTCAGCTGTTGAGGTTGCAGTTTAAGAAGTTTTAGATTGGGATATGAACAGACATTAGCTCTCAGCACAGTGATGTTGGATCTGTCTGTGGACTGACCAGCAGTTTCCGGGAAAAACAGTTCAGTTAAAGATTTGACCGGAGACAGGCAACTATTCTCAAGACAGTGAGTTAAAGATTTGCCTGTGTACAGGGCAGAAGCAGTGTCTCAGATTGGCAGTTTAAACAGTAGTTAGAGACAGAAAAGAATCTGCAGCCCATTCTTGAAGTATATTACGTTCTCAAAGTGGTTTATCCAAGACATTTCTTCCTGAGTCTGTTATCTGTATTTTAAAATGGTTTTGACCTAAGATGTGTTTTGTCTGAGTGGAGATAAAGATAGCAGTTAGGATTGTTTCATTGTATTGATGAGCATTGTTTAACTAGTAATTGTAAGCTAATTTCTTTATAATGTTAAGGTTAGCAATACTGTGTTGATAATAAACTTTGTTTTAATACACCATATCCCCAATTGTGTGTGAAAACACTCCTGGAACGAAGTATAATTTCTTCCCAGTCTTACAATGAAATAAATATTGGGGTTTTTGTCTGGTATCCTAGAAACTGTTGGGGTCTGGTCCGGTATCCTAATAACAATTGTGAAACAGAACATTCTAAATTCCTGTTGGCAGAGTTCTTCATTTGGAGGGGGAAACAAAATTTGGGTCGTTGGCCTTTTAATGACCACTCAGGAGGTGTAAATGAGGTTTTCGACATAGCTCCACAAGACACTCGACCAGCCTTTAAGCCGACATGAAAGTCAGATCAAGATTGCAAGCCCACCCAGATTCCACCCACAGGAAGGAATGTTTGGGACATTGGACAATAAGGAGAGAGGAGATAAAAGGGCATCTCCTGCACTTGAAGGATGAGGTGCCGTGGGAAAGAGAGGGAGAGTTTGGGATATTTGAGGAGTGGAGCTGGATGCTGTGGAGGGAATGCTGAAAGGGGAGAGGACGATGTGTTTGGTGGTGGAATCACACTGTGAGGCAGCGGAAACGCAGAGGATGATCTGGTGAATGTGGAGTCTGTTGGGGTGGAAGGTGAGTAAAAGGGGAACCCCCCCCATCATGCCCTGGGGAGCAAGGGGAAGGGGTCAGAGCAGCAGACTTGGGGAATTGGGGCAACCCTGCAAACCAGGGTGGGGGGGGCTCTGGGATTCTCAGTTGAGGGAAAGGGAAGACCGATAGCGCTGATGTGGAAGGTAGCATCATAACAGATGTGATGGAGAAACTGGGAGAATGGAATAGAGTCCTAACAAGAGATGGGGTGTGAGGAAGTGCAGTTGAAGTAACTATGGATGTCAGTGGAATAACTTCACACTTTATACTTGTTATGTTCTTGCCCCATTCACCCAACCGGTCTACATCCCACTGCGATCATTTTGCATCTCACTCAGTGTCTTCTCCTCCTTTTACTTTCCCCACTAACTTTATAATGTTAGAAAACATGGATTCACAGAATAATATGGAGAAGAAGAGGCCCTTCGGCCCATCGGGTCTACACCAATGCATCAAAACACCTGACCTGCCCACCTAATCCCATTTGCCAGCACTTGGCCCATAGCCTTGAATGTTATGACGTGCCAAGTGCTCATCCAGGTACTTTTTAAAGGATGAGGCACCCCGCCTCTACCACCCTCCCAGACAGTGCATTACAGACCATTACCACTCTCTGGGGAAACAGATTTCACTCAAACCCCTCCCAAACCTCCTGCCCCGCACATTGAACTTATGTCCCCTAATAACTGACTCTTCAATTAAGAGGAACAGAAGCTCCCTATTCAGCCTGTCCATGTTCCTCATAATCTTGTACACCTCGATCAAGTCACCCCTCAATCTTCTCTGCTCCAGCGAAAACAATCCAAGCCTATCCAACCTCTCTTCATAACTTAAATCCAACCTCATAACTGGGCAGCATGGTAGCAAAGTGGTTAGAACAGTTGCTTCACAGCTCCAGGGTCCCAGGTTCGATTCCCGGCGTGGGTCGCTGTCTGTGCGGAGTCTGCACGTTCTCCCCGTGTCTGCGTGGGTTTCCTCCGGGTGCTCCGGTTTCCTCCCACAGTCCAAAGATGTGCGGGTTAGGTGGATTGGCCATGCTGAATTGCCCTTAGGTGTCCAAAAAATGTTAAGTGGGGGTTACTAGGTTACTGGGTTACGGGGATAGGGTAGATACGTGGGCTTCAGTAGGGTGCTCTTTGCAAGGGTCGGTGCAGACTTTATGGGCCAAATGGCCTCCTCCTGCACTGTAAATTCTAGATTTTATAAATGTTCCAGACCAGGGAACATCCTGGTAAATCGCCTCTGCACCACCTCCAGTGCAATCACATCCTTCCTATAATGTGGTGACCGAATTGCTCACAGAACTACAGCTGTGGCTTCACCAAAGTTCTACACAACTGCAAAATGACCTCCCTGCTTTTGTAATCTAGGCCTCGATTGATAAAGGCAAGTGTCCCGTATGCCTTTTTCACCAGCCTATTAACCTGCCCTGATTCAGAGATCTATGGATAAGCACACCAAGGTCCCTTTGATCAATGGAATTTCCCGGTGTCAGGCGATTTACTAAATACTTCCTGGTCACATCACATTCAACGAACCAGGCCAGGTGTCAGGTGTCTCGGTGGGAGAGTATTTCGGTGACAGTGACCACAACTCCTGAACCTTTGCCATAGTCATGGAGAGGGATAGGAACAGACAGTATGGGAAGGTATTTAATTGGGAGAGGGGAAATTATACTGCTATTAGACAGGAGCTGAGGAGCATAAAGTGGGAACAATAGTTCTTGGGGAAATGCACAACAATAATGTGGGGGTTGTTTAAGGAGCACCTGCTGCGAGTGCTGGATAGTTTTGTCGCACTGAGATGAGGAAGGAATGGTAAGGTGAAGGAGCCTTGGATGACAAGAGCAGTGGAGCTTCCAGTCAAGAGGAAGAAGGAAGCTTACGTAAGGTTGAGGAAGCAAGGATCTGGCACGGCTCTAGAGAGTTACAAGGTAGACAGGAATTAACTCAAAAATGGATTTAGGAGAGCTAGACGGGGGCATGAAAAAGCCCTGGCAGGAAGGATTAGGGAAAACCCCGAGGCGTTCTACACTTACATGAGAAATAAGAGGATGATCAGAGTGAGAGTAGGGTCGATCATGGATAGTGGAGGGAACTTGCGCCTAGAGTCTGAGGAGATGGGGGAGGCCCTAAATGAATATTATGCTTCAGTATTCACTATAGAGAGGGGCCTTGTTGCTCATGCGAACAGTGTGAACCAGGTTAATAGACTCAAACAGGTGGATATTAAGAAGGAGGATGTGTTGGAAATTTTGAAAAGCGTCAGGATAGATAAGTCCCCTGGGCCTGACGGGATATACCCAGGCTCCCACGGGAAGCGAGGGAGGAGATTGCTGTGCCATTGGCGATGATCTTTGCATCCTCACTCTTCACTGGAATAGTACCTGATGATTGGAGGGAGGCGAATGTTGTTCCCCTGTTCAAGAAAGGGAATAGGGAAATCCCTGGGAATTACAGACCCATCAGTCTTACGTCTGTGGTGAGCAAAATATTGGAAAGGATTCTGAGAGATAGGATTTATGATTATTTAGAAAAACATAGTTTGATTAAAGATAGTCAGCGTGGCTTTATGAGGGGCAGGTCATGCCTCACAAGCCTCATTGAATTCTTTGAGGATGTGACGAGACACATTGATGAAGGTCAGGCAGTGGATGTCGTGAATATGGATTTCAGTAAGGTATTTGATAAGGTTCCCCATGGTAGACTCATTCAGAAAGTTAGGGGGCATGGGATATAGGGAAATTTGGCTTTCTGGATACAGAATTGGCTGGCAGAAAGAAGACAGCGAGTGGTAGTGGATGGAAATGATTCTGCCTGGAGGTCGGTGACCAGTGGTGTCCCGCAGGGATCTGTTCTGGGACCTCTGCTCTTTGTGGTTTTTATAAATGACTTGGATGAGGAAGTGGAAGGGTGGGTTAGTAAGTTTGCCGATGACATAAAGGTTGGTGGCGTTGTAGATAGTGTCGAAGGCTGTTGTAAGTTACAACAGGACATTGACAGGAGGCAGAGCTGGGCTGAGAAGTGGCAGATGGAGTTCAACCAAGATAAATGCGAAGTGATTCATTTTGGAAGGTTGAATTTGAATGCTGAATATAGGGTTAAAGGCAAGATTCTAGGAAGTGTGGAGGAACAGAGGGATCCTGGGGTTCACGTACATAGATCCCTCAACGTTGCCACCCAGGTTGATAGGGTTGTTAAGAAGGCATATGGTGTAGTGGCTTTCATTAACAGGGGGATTGAGTTTAAGAGCCGTGAGGTTTTGCTGCAGCTTTATAAAACCATGGTCCGACCACACTTGGAATAGTGTGACCAATTCTGGTTGCCTCATTCTAGGAAGGATGTGGATGCTTTGGAGAGGGTGCAGAGGAGATTTACCAGGATGCTGCCTGGACTGGAGGGCATGGCTTATGAAGAAAGGTTAAGGGAGCTAGGGCTTTTCTCACTGGAGTGAAGAAGGAAGAGTGGTGACCTGATAGAGGTGTACAAGGTGATGAGAGGCATGGATAGAGTTGATAGCCAGAGACTTCCCTTGGGCGGAAATGGCTGTCACGAGGGGACATAATTTTAAGGTGATTGGAGGAAGGTATAGGGGAGATGTCAGAGGTTGGTTCTTTACACAGAGAGTGGTGGGTGCGTGGAATGCACTGCCAGCAGAGGTGGTGGAGTCTGAGTCATTAGGGACATTTAAGTGACTCATGGACAGCAGTAAATTGAAGGGGTGTAGGTTAGGTTGACCTTAGATTAGGATAAATAGTCGGCACATCGTGGGCCAAAGGACCTGTACTGTTCTATGTTCTATTACTCCTTCCAAAGTGTATCACCTCACACTTTTCAGAGTTAGATTCCATCTGCCACTTTTCTGTCCATTTGACCATCCCGTCCATATCTTCCTGTAACCCAAGACACTGAACCCCACGGTTAACCACCCAGCCAATCCTTGTGTCACCTGCAAACTTGCTGATTCTACCACCCCCCCCCCCCCCCCGAACAATTTGTCCGACACAAAGTTTCAGAAATCTGTGTTGTTTCTGCTTAATTATATTTTTATTTTCTAACTGCCCATTTGCTATGCCTGTACACATTCCTTTGTTCCCATTTTCCATCTCTTGGGGCCGGAGCCATTGCAGGAAGCATTTGACCACACTAGAAAGGATTCAGCTGAGTTTACAGGAATGCTGTCAGTCCTAGTGAATTAAAATTTTTTTTAGAGTACCCAATTTATTTTTTCCAATTAAGGGGCAATTTAGCATGGCCAATCCACCTACCCTGCACATCATTGGGCTGTGGGGGACGAAAACCACACAAACACAGGGAGAATGTGCAAACTCCACACGGACAGTGACCCAGAGCCGGGAATCGAACCTGGGATCTTGAAGCAGCAGTGCTAACCACTGCACCACCGTGCTGCACTAGTCCTGGTGAATTTTAAGAATGAGGAAAGATTCAATACTCTGAGCTTGTTGGCTTTGCAATGGAGGAGGCTGAGGGGAGATTTAATTCAGGTGTATACAATTGAGGGGCCTGGATAAAGTGGATAGGAAGGATCTATTTCTTTAGCAGCAAAGTCAATACCAGGTGGCTTAGATTTGAAGTAATTTGTAGAAGGATTGGAGGGGAGCTGCAACCGGATGTCCCCGGAGAGGGAGCACATGGTGTCCACTGGCATCGCCGAGGTCTTCCGTGCCAGATGGGCACCACAGGAATTGGAGTGCCTTAACAACACCTTTAATCATGTTTTGGTTTGATGTTTAACGTTTCATTTGTGATTTGTTAAGGGGCTGTACTTTTAATTAGCCCCTCAATTTGTTTTATTTAGTTCTCTTGGTTATTTGATGTGCACCAATATAGTTGGAGAGAAATGTTTCCGCCCAAAGGGTGGTGGGGATCTGGAACTCACTGACCAATAGGATGGGACAGGCAGAAACACTTAATAGAGCAGGAATAAGGGATTAGGTTAGATTTAGATAATACGTATTTGTTGGCAGAGACACAATAGGCGAAATAGCTTCCTACCCAAGGCCGACATGGTGGCACAGTGGTTGGCACTGCTGCCTCATGTGTCAGGGACCTGGGTTTGATTCCGACATCGGGCGACTGTCTGTGTGGAGATTGTACGTTCTTCTCGTGTCTGCGTGGACTTCTTCCGGGTGCTCCAGCTTCCTCCCGCAGTCCAAAGATGTGCAGGTTAGATGGATTGGATATGATCCTACAAGGGGTTACAAGGGTAAGGTGGGGGATTGGGCCTCGATAGGGTGCTCTTTCAGAAGGTTGGTGCAGACTCAATGGGCCAAATGGCCTCCTTCTGCACTGTAAATTGTACGAGTCTGTGCTGTAAATGTTTTGTATTTCAAGGAAGTTGCCAGAATGAGTCACTGGCTGTGCAATGAGATCAGGTGCACAATGTGAGCTATGTCATCCTCCCACTGCGGGGTTCAAGTTTCATGTAGAACTTCCATTGATCTGCTGTATATATATATCAACTGTTCCTAAATGAATACCTGTTAAATACACAGTTTTCATTTTAATGCTTAATCTCAGGTGCGGTCTACCTGCCGCATTGCGCCCGAACGGGAGTGTGGCGCAGCCGGTTGATAATCTTTATTAGTGTCACAAGTCGGCTTAATACTGCAGTGAGGTTACTGCGAAAAGCCCCTAGTCGCCACACCACGGTGCCTGTTTGGGTATACTGAGGGAGAATTTAGAATGTCCAATTCACCTAATAAGCACATCTTTTGGAAGTTTGGGAGGAAACTGGAGCACCCACGCAGACATGGGGAGAACGTGCCACCCTGTGATCCAAGCTGGGAATTGAACCTGGGTCCCTGGCGCTGTGAAGCAACAGTGCTAAACACTATGCTACCGTGCCGCCCATGGATCCCGGGAGAGGCCTCCCCAGGGCTTCCCAACAGCCAGTATGCCTCATGGGATCCACCCAAGTCTCACAAAGTCAGTGATCAATGTGTGTTTAAAACCCACTTAGGCATGTTGACCTAGGAATTTATCAGTCTCTCGGCATTTACAAGCCTCCCAGGGAGACCTGAGCCAGGTGCCTCTCAGTACTGGCCCACACAAATTGGACCAGGCAGAATAACGGCCACGGGTTTCCCAGGCCATCGGAGGCCCCTGGGTGGTCATGGACAGTGCAGGGTGGCCCCCTTCACCTGGAACACATTGGTACTGCCAGGCTGACCTTCTTGGCACTGCCACCCTGGCACTGCCATGGTATCCATGTGACACTGCCAAGCTGGCAGGAGCACTGCCAGGATGCCAAGGTGTCATGGCCAGGAGTCAGGGCCTGAGCGGGCCAGTGTCCATGAAAGGAGGGTGGGGATATGAAGGGTGGGAGGTGCAGGGCGGGTATGAAGGGGCCTCCAGAAGTTTGGATAGGTGGGGGGGGGATGAAGGGAGCGGGCCCGAAGGGGCCGCCAGAAGGCCTGAAAATGGGGGGCCTGCAGCAACCACATAGCTGAGGAGTGTCCTCACTTGGGGGGGCTGTGGGGTAATGCCCATGTGTGTGAGGGGTGACATTACCCATGGGTGGGAGTTGTGAGTGACCCTCAAGCTCACTTAGGGATCAGGGCACCCTTTCAAAATGGTGGCCCGATCTCCGAGGAGCCAGTCTGCCAGTGAGTTCAGCTCCCCAGTGGTGAAAATAATTCTAAGCATCAGCTAGCCCGGTGCGAAACTCCCCAAGGCCTAGAAAAGTGACAAGTTTGGTTAGATAGCGGTTGGGAACTCGCTGACAGAGCTGGGGTGAAACTCCCAGAAAATCCTGCCACAAATGATACTTGGAAACTTTTCTATTAGATCATGCCCCTCCACTTCAACATCTCCCCTTTTCTCTGGGCAGCCTTGGCACAAAATAACTTTATCTGCAAAACCGTGAGCAATGTATAAAGTGCATATGTTTAATAATTAATTTACTCAGCTCTAGTAAACTCTGCCAATGCAAGTGTTTGTTATTTCTCTAAGCAATGAACTTAACAATTACCCAGAAATGTGACCACTCTACACAATTTGAATTTTTCTCCATTGGTCGCAAAGAGTCTAGGGCACAACTTCACGTTAAATGATCCAACCATCCAAATCTTGTTCTTCCTTTAATATTATAAATTCCTGGGCAGCACGGTGGCGCAGTGGGTTAGCCCTGCAGCCTCACAGCGCCGAGGTCCCAGGTTCAATCCCAGCTCTGGGTCACTGTCCGTGTGGAGTTTGCACATTCTCCCCGTGTTTGCGTGGGTTTCACCCCCACAACTCAAAGATGTGCAAGCTAGGTGGATTGGCCATGCTAAATTGCCCCTTAATTGGAAAAAATTAATTGGGTACTCTAAATTTTAAAAAATATTTTAAAAATAAATTCCATGCTTAGAATTGGGACCAGGCATAAATCCTGGAATATTACACCTGGCAGAAATTAGAGGCTAAACTGCTTGCCCCAAGTAGTTTGCATGAGGAGTACAAGAAGGTGGAGGAAAGAGGAGACGGAGGAAAGAGGAGGCAGGAAGAAGAGGAGGAGAGTTAGTACAATGATGATGAGGAGGAGGCAGTTGTACAACCCACACAGCTACTCAACGCTTGCCACGACTTGTTTATTGGATTACATTTGGTTTGCAAAGAGCAGATGAAATGTGATCTATTCACAAACAAAGCTATTCAATTTCAATAGATTATTATCATTATAATGCATTATGCAGAGTGTTATATTACTCTTTGGTAATATATCATTACTCTTTGCTTCGTAATCCAGAATGGTCTGATGGTGTGATTCTGAAGAAACCACCGGTCTTTAACTTAAAGCAAAACTGATTTATTGAATAATGATTGATTAATATTGAGCTTGCACACTCCACAGAACTATAACTAGTAATCAAGTAATCTATATTAAAGTAATAACTAATATAAACTCCACATGCTGCTCCTATCTTATATTAACCATGATGTAATCTATCTCTCTTACACTCTACTGTCTAGAATCTCCTGGTTGGAATACCCAAGATCCCCGGAGTTTTTGGGGCGTGATTCTCCGATCCCCCCCCCCCCCCCCGGGCCAGGCCGGAGAATCGCGGGGGGGGGGGGCGTGAATCCCGCCCCGACGGCTGCTGCTGGATTGTCCGGCGCCAGTTTTTCGGCAGGGGCGAGAACACGCCGCGCTGGTCGGGGGCCATTGGCAGCGGCCCCCCCCCCGCCGGCGATTCTCCGGCCCGCAATGGGCCGAGTGGCCGCCCGTTTTCGGCGGGTCCCGTCGGCATAAAATACACCAGGTCCATACTGGCGGGACCTGGCTCTGCGGGCAGCCTGTGGAATCCTTGGGGGGGGGCTGCTGGGAGATCTGGCCCCGGGGGTAGCCCCTGCGGTGGCCTGGCCCGCTATCAGGGCCCATCGATCCGCGGGTGGGCCTGTGCCGTGGCGGCACTCTTTCCCTCCGCGCCGGCCTGTGTAACTGTCTGTCATGGGATGACGCCAGCACATGCTGGTGCTCTCGCGCATGCGCCAACTCGCACCTTCCGGGCAGCCAGATGCCGGAGTGGTTCACGCCACTCCTCGGCGCCGCTTCGGCCCACTCAGCCGGGGAGGGGTGAATCCCACCCCTTTTATTTATAGTGGGAACTAGTGGTGCCCTCTAGTGGTTGTGTTACGCTGAGATGTAATAATTAACCCTTTACTTGTCTACATATATACATATCATTACACAGAGTACGAATATAAATCATTTACCGAGTTGCACACGTCCCTCCAACCTCCGAAATAAAAATAAATCAGCTGCTGTGTTCCAAATGCATCAAATTGTGTTTTTTTCATTATTGTTAAATTAAATTATACATTTCAAACTCGATGTTCCCATAACTTTCAGTGGGTCAGAAATTGTAAATGGACATTTCACTCTTGCTTCTCTTGAAAAAGGAACAATCTAACCCATAACTCCATAAACATATCAGTGATTTGGATTCTTCACAGATCATACCGGATGTTGTACCTTTATTGTTATTAAATTCCTTTCCTAGGCATCACAAATCAGGATGTGGAAATACTGTCAATCCACTCGCCAATGTGAGGGGTGCAAGTTCCAGGCAACAAGTCAGATAAAGCTTGGGCAAGGTACACCTTCTATTCTACCTCAACATGGGTCAGTCCAAACTGGAACAGCCAACCAATGGGAATTTGATTGAACCCAGAGAGATAGAGATAGAGATCGGAGATAAACTCACAGCATCAGTCCATTCGGTTTTTCCTATCGAACATACTCTTCTCCCTCAACACCTGCAGTTTTTTTTTGGTCCGCCTGACCTTTGCCCTGCACTTCATGAGATCGGAGCATCAGATGGAAAAAATATGGGAATCCAGCTGAACCACCAAAACAAGTTTAAATGTTTTGATCAAGAAATCAAGGGCTTATTGCAGTAGTGAGAAGATTTAATAAAAAGCAAATAAACCTCAGTTTAGGTCAATACCTACCCACCTGTTGGTGAACAAAGTGTAACACTCTTTTATGAAGATGGTTTTAATCAGGTCAGGATCCAGGATGGCGAGAATCGGCTGGCGCCCATCATAAATCCTAAAGGAAAAGGCAGAAGTTTTAGAAAGTGAATCTGGGCCATAAAGTGTTGAGTCTGACTGGAGGACTTCACTAACTTATTGCAACAACTTTGGATGCTCTGGTCTCCATCATTATAATGACATTACAGACATGTATACTTGTCCTTGCAACTATGAACAGACAAGAGAAACCGAAGTGACAATATTTACTGGGAGTCATGGTTCTGGTCAGAAAACCTGGAGGTACAGATTTTACAACATCCTGCAGAATTGCAAATTCCCTTCACCAACCTTTCCTTATGAATGCAAGCCTGTCGTTAGGCTGCTAACGGTCAGGTGGGGAAGTCGGTGCTACGAGGTCATCGGTGGACATCGGGATTCTCCGACCTCCTGCCAAGTCGGAGAATCCCAAGGGGGGACAGCGCGAATCCCGCTCCGACGCCAGCTGCCATATTCTCCGGCGCCGGTTTTCGGGTGGAGGCGGGGTTCACACCACACCGGTCGGGGGCCATTGGCAGCGGCCCCCCCGGCAATTCTCCGGGCCCCAATGGGCCGAGCGGCTGTCGGTTTTTGGCCAGTCCAGCTGGCGTGGATTAGACATGGTCCCACACGGCGGGACCTGGTAGGCAAGTCGGCTGGGACGGTCCTCGGGGGAATGCGGGGGGGATCCGACCCCGGGGGGGGGGGGGGGGGGGGGGGGGCACGGTGCCCTGGCCCGCGATCGGAGCCCACCGATCTGCGGGCGGACCTGTGCCGTGGGGGCACTTCTTCCTTCCGTGCCAGCCCCTGTACATCTCCGCCATGGCCGGCGCGGAGAAGACATCCCCCTGCGCATGCGCCAGAATACGCTGGGGGTTCCGCACATGCGCAGGAGCACGTCGGCCTTTTGACGCAAGCACGGATTCGCGCAGTCACTTTGACATCGGCTGCCACGGCGCCAACGCCTCCAGCGTCCACCTAGCCCCCAGAAGTGCAGAGGATTCCGCTACTTCCGGTCGGCCTGACGCCGGAGTGGTTTGCGCCGTTTTTGACGCCAGCGTCGGGCCATCGCGCTGATTCAGGAGAATCCCGCTGCCGGTAGGGGGGGGGGGGGGGGATACGAGATAGCATGGGGAAAGGAAGGAAGAGTTGAAGGCTGTGAGAGATAGCCAAGAGCACACTGAAAGAGCTCAAGACCAGGATCCCAACCAAAAATCAATGGAGGCAAGCGGACTCCTCAAAATCGTTATATAAACCACTCCTCCTGAAGAGTGAATTAGTTGCCGCCATCTTCTCCCCCCATCACTCCTGAAACCACAAGAAAAATGAGAATTCAAAAGCTCTCAGCCTGACAGAAAACACCTCCAGAATCAATTAACTTTGTAAAACGATTGGGATTTTTCCTGGGGCCATCTCCAAACTCTTGCCAGTTTTTAATGGATGCAGTTCCTGGAGTAGACGAGGAAGTTCTCCCAGAGGTGGGAGGCGGTGGCGTAGTGGTATTGTCACTAGACTGGTAATCCAGTAATGCTCTGGGCACTCGGGTTCAAACTCCGCCACCATGGTGTAATTTGAATTCAATAGAAAATTTGGAATTCAAAGTCAATGACCATTGTTGTAAAAACCGATCGGGTTCACTAATGCCCTTTGAGGAAGAAAATCTGCCACCCTTACCTGGTCTGACCTATATACAACTCCAGACCCACAGCAATGCAATGTGTTTGGACTCTTACCTGCTATCTGAATGGCCCTGCAAACCACTGATCTATTTAACCTCTCAATTAGGCTCCCACCGCCCTCGCCAGGACCTCCTACCCTGGCTGCACTGAAAGCACCCTGCAATAAATGCTGGCCTAGCCAGCAATGCTAACAACCCATAAATGAACAAAGGAAAGTGTACCTCAGTGCATAAATCCTTAGAAGTGCAATAATTGCATAATTGTTAAGAATCTTCAAACGCAATTTCCATTACTGGAGTCAAATACAGTTTTAAAGTGAGATAAAAATCCACACATTCACACCCATTATCAGCTGATTAAATGCACTCACCCCCATATCTTTCCATACTTCTTGTAGCATTCCATATCGAATCCAAACATACCCTAAGAAAACAAAAATCATCAGCAAGAGTCTCCACATAATACAAAAAGGTAGAGCACTGATTTATTAATCTGTGTATGGGGATACGCGGGGCAGGTTCACCAATGACAATGGGAAGTTTTAGTTCCCATTGGGAGTGAGCATGGAGGTGGGCAAGTGCAGAATTTCACCACATCTGGCCAGCTTGCTGGTCTCCTGGCGACCCCCCGGCAATCCCCAAATAGGCAGCCTGATGCTGCTTCAGTGTTGGAGAGCCTCCTATTGGCCATGAGCTTCCAGAGCCCACCCACTGTCCTTAATTGGATGGTGAGCCTGTCCTCTGGACATCAATTGGCCAATTCCGAGACAATTACAGGGGGATGACTGCTCTGCACACAGTGTGGGCTTCTGACCCTCATTTGACCCTGACTTCTCAGGGAAAAACCCTGCCCCAGGAGGGAAAATATATCAGCTTGTATTGTCCTGAAGGTAAGGAATATAAATACTGATACAAAAGCAAACTACTGTGGATGCTCGATAAAACAGAAAATGCTGCGAATACGCAGTAGGCCTGCCAGCTTCTAGGGAGCGAGAAACAGTTACCAGGCAAAATTTTATGCTTCTTCTGGGTGTAATGCCATAGGTGCTGGTCCAGGTATCCAATCCCTCCTGCCCCTGCCTCCACTGTAATAAAATAATATACAGGTGGTTCATCAGCCAGCCACTTCAAAGCCTCTTCTTGCCTCTAATTTTCCTGCTGTAGGCAGAAGCCGAAGCCAGGTTTAAATTCCCCCCCGGAGACTCTATGAGCTATTTGCAGAAAGGGAAGGGGGTACGGGGAAAATGTTCCAAGTTTAAGGTCCTCCTCAACTCACTGAAGACTTCCTCCCACTGTGCTTTTCCACCCCTTCCGACCTATGCACGCCAGGTCCCATCACCCTCCCCGGGCCTTCTTGCCTGGCCGGACTAAAGACAACCTCCAAACGTTCCTCGCCATCCAGCTCCACATCTCCTTTTCATTGGGGATCATACACAGTTGCAGCAGAGGCTACTGATCCCAGTGGCACTGCTTGGATCAGGGAGTTGTGGGCAATTTGATTGGCCTGCTCCTTGCAGGCAGGAATTCTTCTCCTGATAAGTACAGAATTTGCGCCCTGATACAATTAACACCCTGCCAAGCATTAAATGACTGCAGGGCAACTCACCTCAGCAGGTTCACCAATGATTTTTAGCCTGGCGAGAGGACAGTAAGGATGCCTAAACCCCAGGGAAATTTTAAAACCTGCCCAATCTTTCAGATCAATGATCCAAGTTGGAGTTCTTAAAAATGTTCTATTGGCAAGAAACGTCTAGAAACATTGATGCATCTTTTAAACACCATTGACATTTTGCATGTGGACATTCACGTGACCTCAAGAGAGCCAATCATAGATAGTCTGAAATCACTTTCAGAGGCGACAATAGACCATTCAGGCCAACTGGTCTATTCGGGGTTTTGTCCTCCACACAAGCCTCTTCCAGTTTGCACTGGAGTGCTGAGCTTGTAGCATTTGAGTGCTACAGTGAGAGTTTGGTGAGTGAGGGAGTATAAGGGTTCATTTTTATTTAAAGTCTAGTATTTCTTTTATTTCGTTAATTAACTTAAAAGTTGCTGTTTGGTCTATAAGAAGGTGAATTTTGAATCAGCTTTTCTACTTGGACTTACTTGCAGCTGGAGCTTGTTAATTAGTTAATTGCATTAGGCCAGTTTTCAGAAGCTAGAGTCACAGTATAAATAGGAGCTAGTTACAGTGCAGACTTTGTTTGCACTGGAGTGCTGAGCTTGTGGCATTTGAGTGCTACAGTGAGAGTTTGGTGACTGAGGGAGTGCTGAGCTTGTGGCATTTGAGTGCTACAGTGAGAGTTTGGTGACTGAGGGAGTGCCGTGCTTGTGGCATTTGAGTGCTACAGTGAGAGTTTGGTGACTGAGGGAGTGCTGAGCTTGTGGCATTTGAGTGCTACAGTGAGAGTTTGGTGACTGAGGGAGTGCCGAGCTTGTGGCATTTGAGTGCTACAGTGAGAGTTTGGTGACTGAGGGAGTGCTGAGCTTGTGGCATTTGAGTGCTACAGTGAGAGTTTGGTGACTGAGGGAGTTAGGTGAGGAGGGAGTAAGGTGCTCCTTACATTTCATTTCCTATATTTATCAAAGAACGTGAAGGGAGCCAGGAGTTTAGAGTACAGCTGACTGGAAGTAGAGTCGGAGGGCGGAGGTCCAGTTGGTCCAAGGGGCAGCTAATTCTGTAAAGTAAGAGGGGACGGAGGCTAGGGCAGTTGCATGCTCCTCCTGTAGAATGTGGGTGGTGAGGGAAACCACTGGTGTCCCCGCTGACTATACCTGCGGGAAGTGCACCCAACTCCAGCTCCTCAGAGACCGTGTTAAGGTACTGGAGCTGGATGAACTTCGGATCATCCGGGAGGCAGAGGGGGTTATAGAGAAGAGTCACAGGGAGGTAGCCACACCAAAGGTACTGGACAAGAGTAGCTGGGTTACAGTCAGGGGAAAGAAAACGAACAGGCAGACAGTGCAGGGATCCCTCGTGGCCGTTCCCCTTCAAAACAAGTATACAGTTTTGGATGCTGTTGGGGGGGATGACCTACCGGGGGAAGGCCCCAGCGGCCAGGTCTCTGGCACTCAGTCTGGCTCTGGGGCTCAGAAGGGAAGGGGGGAGCATAGAAAAGCAATAGTAATAGGAGATTCAATGGTTAGGGGAATAGATAGGAGATTCTGTGGTCGCGAGCGAGACTCCCGAAAGGTATGTTGCCTCCCGGGTGCCAGGGCCAGGGATGCCTCGGATCGTGTCTTCAGGATCCTGAAGGGGGAGGGTGAGCAGCCAGAAGTCGTGGTGCACATTGGTACCAACAGTGTAGGTAGGAAAAAGGGTGTGGAGGTAATAAACAAGTTTAGGGAGTTAGGCTGGAAGTTAAAGGCCAGGACAGACAGAGTTGTCATCTCTGGTTTGTTGCCGGTGCCACGTGATAGCGAGGCTAGGACTAGGGAGAGAGTGCAGTTGAACACGTGGCTGCAGGAATGGTGCAGGAGGGAGGGCTTCAGGTATTTGGATAATTGGAGCGCATTCTGGGGAAGGTGGGACATGTACAAGCAGGACGGGTTGCATCTGAACCAGAGGGGCACCAATATCCTTGGGGGGGGGGGGGGGGGGGGGAGGTTTTCTAGTACTCTTCGGGAGGGTTTAAACTAATTTGGCAGGGGAATGGGAACCGGATCTGTAGTCCAGCAACTAAGGAAGACGATAGTCAGGACGCCAAAACACGTAGTGATGCAGTGGGGAAGGTAACAATGACAAAGGAGAGTACTTGCCGGCAAGGAGATGGGCTGAAGTGTGTATACTTTAATGCAAGAAGCATCAGGAATAAGGTGGGTGAACTTAAGGCATGGATCGGTACTTGGGACTACGATGTGGTGGCCATCACAGAAACTTGGATAGAGGAGGGGCAGAAATGGTTGTTGGAGGTCCCTGGTTATAGATGTTTCAACAAGATTAGGGAGGATGGTAAAAGAGGTGGGGGGGGGGGGTGGCATTGTTAATTAGAGATAGTATAACAGCTGCAGAAAGGCAGTTCGAGGGGGATCTGCCTACTGAGGTAATATGGGTTGAAGTCAGAAATAGGAAAGGAGCAGTCACCTTGTTGGGAGTTTTCTATAGCCCCCCTAATAGCAGCAGAGATGTGGAGGAACAGATTGGGAAACAGATTTTGGAAAGGTGCCGAAGTCACAGGGTAGTAGTCATGGGTGACTTCAACTTCCCAAACATTGAGTGGAAACTCTTTAGATCAAATAGTTTAGATGGGGTAGTGTTTGTGCAGTGTGTCCAGGAAGCTTTTCTAACACAGTATGTAGATTGTCCGACCAGAGGGGAGGCCATATTGGATTTAGTACTTGGTAATGAACCAGGGCAGGTGATAGATTTGTTAGTGGGGGAGCATTTTGGAGGTAGTGACCACAATTCTGTGACTTTCACTTTAGTTATGGAGAGGGATAGGTGCGTGCAACAGGGCAAGGTTTATAATTGGGGGAAGGGTAAATACAATGCTGTCAGACAAGAATTGAAGTGCAGAAGTTGGGAACAAAGGCTGTCAGGGAAGGACACAAGTGAAATGTGGAACTTGTTCAAGGAACAGGTACTGCGTGTCTTTGATATGTATGTCCCTGTCAGGCAGGGAAGAGATGGTCGAGTGAGGGAACCATGGTTGACAAGGGAGGTTGAATGTCTTGTTAAGAGGAAGAAGGAGACTTATGTAAGGCTGAAGAAACAAGGTTCAGACAGGGCGCTGGAGGGATACAAGATAGCCAGGAGCGAACTGAAGAAAGGGATTAGGAGAGCTAAGAGAGGGCATGAAAAATCTTTGGCGGGTAGGATCAAGGAAAACCCCACGGCCTTTTACACATATGTGAGAAATATGAGAATGACTAGAGCGAGGGTAGGTCCGATTAAGGACAGTAGCGGGAGATTGTATATTGAGTCGGAAGAGATAGGAGAGGTCTTGAACAAGTATTTTTCTTCAGTATTTACAAACGAGAGGGGCCATATTGTTGGAGAGGACAGCGTGAAGCAGACTGATAAGCTTGAGGAGATACTTGTCAGGAAGGAAGATGTGTTGCGCGTTTTGAAAAACTTGAGGATAGACAAGTCCCCCGGGCCTGACGGGATATATCCAAGGATTCTATGGGGAGCAAGAAATGAAATTGCAGAGCCGTTGGCAATGATCTTTTCGTCCTCGCTGTCAACAGGGGTGGTACCAGAGGATTGGAGAGTGGCGAATGTCGTGCCCCTGTTCAAAAAAGGGAATAGGGATAACCCTGGGAATTACAGGCCAGTTAGTCTTATTCCGGTGGTAGGCAAAGTAATGGAAAGGGTACTGAGGGATAGGATTTCTGAGCATCTGGAAAGGCATTGCTTGATTAGGGATAGTCAGCACGGATTTGTGAGGGGTAGGTCTTGCCTTACAAGTCTTATTGACTTCTTTGAGGAGGTGATCAAGCATGTGGATGAAGGTAAAGCAGTGGATGTAGTGTACATGAATTTTAGTAAGGCATTTGATAAGGTTCCCCATGCAGGCTTATGCAGAAAGTAAGGAGGCATGGGATAGTGGGAAATTTGGCCAGTTGGATAACAAACTGGCTAACCGATAGAAGACAGAGAGTGGTGGTGGATGGCAAATATTTAGCCTGGAGCCCAGTTATCAGTGGCGTACCGCAGGGATCAGTTCTGGGTCTTCTGCTGTTTGTGATTTTCATTAACGACTTGGATGAGGGAGTTGAAGGGTGGGTCAGTAAATTTGCAGATGATACGAAGATTGGTGGAGTTGTGGATAGTGAGGAGGGCTGTTGTCGGCTTCAAAGGGACATAGATAGAATGCAGAGCTGGGCTGAGAAGTGGCAGATGGAGTTTAACCCTGACAGTGTGAGGTTGTCCATTTTGGAAGGACAAATATGAATGCGGAATACAGGGTTAATGGTAGGGTTCTTGGCAATGTGGAGGAGCAGAGAGATCTTGGGGTCTATGTTCATAGATCTTTGAAAGTTGCCACTCAGGTGGATAGAGCTGTGAAGAAGGCCTATGGTGTGCTAGAGTTCATTAGCAGAGGGCTTGAATTTAAGAGCCATGAGGTGATGATGCAGCTGTACAAAACCTTGGTCAGGCCACATTTGGAGTACTGTGTGCAGTTCTGGTCACCTCATTTTAGGAAGGATGTGGAAGCTTTGGAAAAGGTGCAAAGGAGATTTACCAGGATGTTGCCTGGAATGGAGAGTAGGTCATACGAGGAAAGGTTGAGGGTGCTAGGCCTTTTCTCATTAGAACGGAGAAGGATGAGGGGCGACTTGATAGAGGTTTATAAGATGATTAGGGGAATAGATAAAGTAGACAGTCAGAGACTTTTTCCCCGGGTGGAACACACCATTACAAGGGGACATTAATTTAAGATAAATGGTGGAAGATATAGAGGGGATGTCAGAGGTAGGTTCTTTACCCAGAGAGTAGTGGGGGCATGGAATGCACTGCCTGTGGAAGTAGTTGAGTCGGAAAAGTTAGGGACCTTCAAGCGGCTATTGGATAGGTACATGGATTAGGGTAGAATAACTTCTTAAGGGCAGCACGGTAGCATTGTGGATAGCACAATTGCTTCACAGCTCCAGGGTCCCAAGTTCGATTTCGACTTGGGTCGCTGTCTGTGTGGAGTCTGCACATCCTCCCCGTGACTGCGTGGGTTTCCTCCGGGTACTCCAGTTTCCTCCCACAGTCCAAAGATGTGCAGGTTGGGTGGATTGGC
Source organism: Scyliorhinus canicula (assembly GCF_902713615.1). NCBI lineage: Eukaryota > Metazoa > Chordata > Chondrichthyes > Carcharhiniformes > Scyliorhinidae > Scyliorhinus > Scyliorhinus canicula. Next base: position 57,247,030 of record NC_052160.1, on the reverse strand, counting down.
CATGAAAAATTGTCCAAAATTCTATGATTAACCTAGGACAAAAGTTCGGTGCAACATCGTGGGCCGAAGGGCCTGTTCTGTGCTGTATTTCTCTATCTATCCCATCAGTATAGATTTCTGTCCCTATATCCTTCCGGTGTTTCGCCAGCTTCTCTCTATTTGCATCTAGACCATAAGACGTAGGAGCAGATGTTAGACAATCGGCCCATCGAGTCTGCTGCACCATTCAATGAGATCATGACTGATCTGAAATGGCAATCCTCAACCTAGTGAATCTCCTTTGGACGGCCCCAGTGCCAGTATATCTTTCCTTAGTTCAGAGGACCAAAACTGTTTACAGTATTTTATTCCAGGTGTGGTCTAACTAATGACATGTATAGTTTTCACAAGAATTTGGCATTTTTATACTCCATTCCCTTTTGTAATTATGATTAACATTCCATTTGCTTTAGTACTATCTGCTGAACTTGCATGCTAGCTTTTTGTGATTGAGGCACGAGGAGCCCCAAATCTCTTTGTGGTGCTACTTCCTGCAGTTTTTCTCCATTAAAATAATATTCAGCTTCTTTATTCTTCCTACCAAAGTCCATAACTTTACATTTTCCTACATTATATTCCATCTGCCAATTTTGTCACACTCACCTAACCTGTTGCTATCCCTTTGCGTCATTCCGCCTTCCTACACATTTTTGTGTCATTTGCAAATTTGGCAATAGTACATTCAATCCCCTCATCCAAGTCATTAATATAAATAATTATGACCTTGCACAGATACCTGTGGCACTCCACTAGTTACAGATTGGCATCTTGAAAATGTTTAGTAATCTCTTTCTAAACAAATACCAACAAACCTGGAAGCAAGCATAGAGGTTGAACACAGAATTTTAATGGCGGATTCTTCTACCCCTGGCCATGCTGCAGTCCACTTGTGCCCAGATAGCTCCCCATGTGCTAATCCCAACACTTTATTAGCCTAAAAGCCACATGGACACAGCCACCAATTTGGATTCTACAAGTGTCAGATTAAGTGACGGAGATTTTTCATCAACGCTGTGCTGTTGCTCTCTCTTTTCCTCTTTGGGCTACCCTAGTTGGGCTTGTGGCAGACGAGTGCCAGAGAGCAGGAACTCCGAAGGGCAAAGGTTACGATAAAACAAGGGGGAATGTGATATAAAGCAAAAACTCTTGCCATCAGCAGCTTGCTGTGGCAGATAGCAGGATGAGATGAACTAGGAGTTGAGTCAGCGCATAAGACTCGAACACAAGGTCAGCCTCAAACCTTGTGTACAATAGCTCTGTTGTTATTGGCCCCATGATGTAGACAATCAGAGTTACAGGTGTTGTTACATGTTCCAGGTCTCTGCTCCCTTCTATTGGGTGCTTCCTGGTGGTGAAAGTAGAGAGGGCAGAATATGTATGAAAGCGTGACACCGTTTTTTGGTAATATTCTTGCTATAACTGAATTGCTGAAGGTGAATGGAGCAGCGAGGGGTGGGCATGAGGCTCGCAACATTGATAAGTGTGTGGGGGTGAGGTGGAGTATCAGGATATTAGCCATAATCCCAGAGTTCCAGGTCGTCATGGTGGTGCAGTCGTTAGCACCGTTGCCTCACGGCGCCGAGGACTCGGGTTCGATTCCGACCCCGGGTCGCTGTCCGTGTGGAGTTTGCGCATTCTCCCCGTGTCTACATGGGTCTCACCCCCACAACCCAAGATGTGCAGGATAGGTGGATTGACCATGCTAAATTGCTCCTGAATTGGAACAAAAGAATTGGGTATTCTAAATTTAAAAAAAATTAAAATTAAAAAGTAAAAAATAATAATTCCAGAGTTCCATTGAGTGCAGCTAGGCCAGTGATGGTGGGCAATGTGCATTGAGCAGTGTGATAGGTTATGGTGCGAGGGATGGTGGGCAATGTGCATAGTATGAGAGGTTATGGTGCGAGGGAAATGTCATGTGAAGGTGCACTCATTGAAACCAATCACCCCCATGAGTTTATTAGAATTTTTGTGGAACTTCTGCCAGGTACTCAGGCCCAGACTCTGGAAGCTGACCTTCTTGACCATCCCATGCCATTCAATTCTGACAGTGATCCATCAGGGCGCCCTGGCGCCGTGAAATCATGGGGTCACTCCTTCTGTGCCCCCTCCACCATCTATCATCCTCGAACCTAGTCTCTGTCCTCTTTTCCAGTTCAACATCATTTAAATTGCAAGAATATTCTTCAGTGAAGGTTCCTTTCCCTGTGACAGCCTGCCTTTAAGAAGGGCAGACTGACTGAATCATGTTCTTCTGAACAATCATGTTTGGACCCCCTACTACGCGTGAGGCTGTTGACAAAGTTAAGACAGCAATGTGGGATCCACTCGGCCAGATACTGCAACGAAACAGTTGTTGCGGATGCAACAAATCTGGGCACTGCCCATCTCGATCTGAAATGGGCCGGGGTAGGTCAGAAACCATGCTAAAAAAATGAAACACAAATTTCTAGTCCTTTGTGTTCTCCCGATACTCCTGAGAACCTAGCAATGATTGTATTTGCCTTTTCGATTTAGATGTTTTTTAAACAATGCATTAATTAGCCGAGCTGTTAAATTAATTATCTTATATTACTGAGTCGCTTCAGTGAACCACTGACATTACCAATTACAGGGGTATGAATTCAAACTAGGTTCTCCAAACACTCAGTGAGATTGTCCTGTGGGAGAGTTTCATCAGTTTTGGGTGGTTCACTAAACAAAGCACTTGGAGCGGGAAAAGAGAGTCAGTCAGCACCAGTGACTTCTCTCACCCAAACATAAGCAGGAACTTCAGGAATGCCTCTCTCTCAGCAAAAGGAAGAAATAGGGCTATGGCTGAAAGGGTTAATAACAGACACTGTTCTATCTGAAGTTATGGACATGGTGGAGAAAGGGTAAATAAACAAACCTTCCTGTAATGCAGAAATGTTCCGATGAATGGCAGTGGCCTTGGGCCTGGAACTCCAAGCCGTTTAAATAACCCATAGGGTAAAACGCTGTACCTGCAAAATGAATGGAAATGGTTACAATCTTATAGAGAACCAAGCATAAATTGGTTAGTGTGAACTGAATCAAATATACCCTCTTGCATAAAAATTGCTTAAAATAATCCATCATTCAAACAGCAATCGTATGTCCAACAGAATATTGTCATTTAATATTGAACATCTACAAACAAGGATCAGGATTTAGAGATTCTGGACAGGTTCCCCTTTTTAAGGGCGGCAAGGTAGCACAGTGGTTAGCACGTTGCTTCACAGTGCCACGGTCCCAGGTTCGATTCCCGTCTTGGGTCACTGTCTGTGCGGAGTCTGCACGTTCTCCCCGTGTCTGCGTGGGTTTCCTCCGGGTTGTCCGGTTTCCTCCCACAAGTCACCAAAGACATGATGTTAGGTGAACTGGACATTCTGAATTCTCCCTCAGTGTACCTGAACAGGTGCCGGAATGTGGCGACTTGGGGCTTTTCACAGTAACTTGATTGCAGTGTTAATGTAAGCCTACTTGTGACAATAAAGATTATTTTTGAAGACAAAGATTGTGGATTGTTTTAATCACTGGTTCAACAAAACCCAGCAACATTCAGGATTGGAAGAGAATCATACAACAATTCATGGATAAATTTGATAGGAGCAGACTTACAATAAACTCAAACCACAGACAGTTAATATTACCAAAGCAGATGGTTCCTGGCCTCTTCAAAAACAGCATTAATTAAAATGCAAGTTCAAAAGAATATATTGTGTTGTCTGAAACCCAATCCAACTATAGGAAGTGCACCCAGTGCACCTTTCAGTTCTCCCCCTCCCATGCAATAAGGAAGTAATAACATGACATTTGGAAAGTCAAAACGTAATCCATCAGAGTCAGCATAGTTTTATGAAGGGTAGATCATGTTTAACTGGCTAGAGTGCTCTTTTCAAGGATTGGTGCAGACTCAATGGGCCAAATGGTCTCCTTCTGCATTGTAGAGATTCTATGATTCTAATTTGCTAGAGTTCTTCAAAGATGTAACAAGCCAAGTAGATAATGGGGATCCTGTAGATGAAGTATGTAAAATACCTTCTGGAAGTCCAGATAAGGTGCTGCACAAAAGGTTAATACACAAGGTAAGATCACATGAGGTTAATGGTAATTTATTAGCTTGGTTAGAGGACTTGTTAACCAACAGAAAACAGTCAGGATAAATGGGTCTTTTTTCTGGTTGGCAATATGTGATTAGTGGGGTACCACAGGGTTCAGTCCTCGGACCCTAACTATTTACAATCTACATTAATCTTAGATGTAGGGATAGAAGGGACTATCACCAAATTTGCAGATGACACTAAAATAGGTGGAATAGTAAGTTGCAATAAAGAAATAAGAAATTTACAAATGGATATAGGTAAGGGGGCCAAAATCTGGCAGACAGAGTTTCAGGTGGATAAGTTTTAGGTTATCCATTTTGGTTGGAAAAATAGAAATGCAACTTATTATTTAAATGGAGAGAAACTTCAGAGTGCTTCAATGCAGAGGGTCTGGATATCCTCATTGTGTTCTTGTCGAGCAATGAATCTACAGAACTGCTGGTGATTTAACCAGAACTAGGATTTATTAATGTACACGTGGTAAGGTCGTGATCAGATACAGAGCAAGTTATCATAGTGTTGCATTAGACTCTCCTGGAACTACCCTTCTGCACAACTGTCCTCACGTGCACCTTACAATCTTCTGGCACTAGCCGGATGTCCCCTGACTTATATCTGACACCACCTGCTGGTGGGAGGTCACACTGCTGAGTACATGGCCACCTGCTGATGGGAGGTCACACTGCTGAGTACATGGCCACCTGCTGGTGGGAGGTCACACTGCTGAGTACATGGCCACCTGCTGGTGGGAGGCCACACTGCTGAGTACATGGCCACCTGCTGGTGGGAGGTCACACTGCTGAGTACATGGCCACCTGCTGGTGGGAGGCTACACTGCTGAGTACATGGCCACCTGCTGGAGGGAGGTCACACTGCTGAGTACATGGCCACCTGCTGGTGGGAGGCCACACTGCTGAGTACATGTAATATTCTCTACAGGCATAGCACCACATCTCCTTCCTTAGGCGATATCCTTCCTTAGGAGATATTGATGTTTGTTTACAAACATGATTACTATCTTTACTTTATACTTTGGTAAATATGCTTAAACAATATAAACAGATTTAACTAAGGTGTCCGTAAATATGATATACCTGGTCAGTGTCCGTCCCTTTCACACAGCTCATTGTGCCTCCTTCACAGGATGACCCCTGTGATCACTTGGGCTGTTGCCAGTCTTTGCGAAGACTGACATTCACCCAAGGAGCAGTGTTCCGAAAGCTAGTGTTTGAAACAAACCTATTGGACTTTAACCTGGTGTTGTAAGATTTCTTAGTCTTTGCAAAGGCTGGTTTGCATGCTGGTCTCTTTCTTCATATCCTCTTTACATTGTGCCTTTGGAAGGCATGCATCACGATTGCTACATGTGCATCACCAGCTTCTTCTTTGTTCATGTCTTTCCACTATGGTGTTTGCTTCGTTATATGTGTTTTGTTTCTTCTGTCTCTGGCTTGTCAATCATCACATCACCTTTTTCACTTTTGTTTTTGTCAGTGGGATGAGCTATCTCACCCATTCTCCTCCTCTTCCTCCCTTTTGTTTCAATGATTATTTTGCGAATTCTTTTCTTTTTATGTCTTGAGTTTGGCAACCCCCTGTTTCGGTGCTGGTCTGCACCCTGTGCATGGAAGTCTGCAGATGTTTAGGTCGGACCTGTGGCGCCAGCGTGTCATCAGGGGATTGTGTGGCCACGCCCAATTCTGTGCCCTCATCTAGAGGCTGGACGCCTTGCTCTCTTGTGTGGAAGTCACATCTACGAGAGCCGGTGCTTTCCATTCTTGGCTTGTTACAGCAACGATCAATGGCTCATCACTAGAAATGATGGTGCAAACACTCTCTGGCCCTGACGATCCAGGCATTGAGTCATCCTGGTCTTGCTCTAGTATATTTGTGACAGCCCAGACCACGCTGGACACGGAGAAGAGCGAGAGCTCTGAGATGGCACACTCCAAAATAAAAAGTGAGATCGTGGTGGCTGATACCTTGGAGGAACACCTCCTGAACAAGCAAGTGACAGACGACATCGTACCAATCTTAGACAAGCATGCTCCAGAGGCACTTAGTCAATTGTTTCATCGAGCTGCATAGCGAGATAGTCATCAGTTCCTCCCACTCATCTTCCAATGCAGCAGCCTCTAGGATCAGGCAGTCGACTACCGGAACCACTTCAGAGGCCTGAAACAATTGACTAAGTGCCTCTGGAGCATGCTTGTCTAAGATTGGTACGATGTCGTCTGTCACTTGCTTGTTCAGGAGGTGTTCCTCCAAGATATCAGCCACCACGATCTCACTTTTTATTTTGGAGTGTGCCATCTCAGAGCTCTCGCTCTTCTCCGTGTCCAGCGTGGTCTGGGCTGTCATAATATACATCCAGGTATATGATGGAGTGCAGACCGGCAGTGATTGACACACAGGATGACCAGTGAGCACACAGATGCCAATCACCAGACAGGACACGACCGCTATAAAGCCAGAGGGCACCAGTTTTCTCGCTCTCTCGGGATCCAGCCTCTGAAACAGTCAGAGCTCGTGAGCAGCAACTAGTACAAACACCATGTGGTAGTCAGATAGTCTGGTCAGGCTAGCCTCAGGTCTCCAGTCAAGTCAGCATAGTGTCAACCCACAGTTAAGCATGTATTATAGTTAGTTGATCAATAAAATCATGTTGCACTTCTTCAAGTGTTGGAAGCCTGTCTCTCTCTACACTGCATCAAACGCAGTCCACGTAGACCCAGCTTACCCAACACATCATGGGCGTCACTTGTGACCGGCAAACCACCGGAGCAGTGCTTCTTCGACTTCTTCATCAAGCCCATCATTGCTTCTGCAAAATAAATTTGGAATCATTTCACATCCGTCTTCATCTGGCTCACCTTCCAGGCCTTCATCTGGCTCACCTTCCAGGCCTTCATGTGGATCACCTTCCAGGCCTTCATCTGGCTCACCTTCCAGGCCTTCATCTGGCTCACCTTCCAGGCCTTCATCTGGCTCACCTTCCAGGCCTTCACTTTCTGCATCATCTTCAAGGCCATCATATATATCTTCATAGATATATATTCATCATCAGATTCAGAATCGTCTTAATGATTTATCCTGTAAAAGAAAACATTGCACAAGGAATTATGTGCTCGCGCAGAAGGCAGCCAATTTCAAAGTCAGCCTCAAGTTTTGCTGCCGAACTCTTATTTAACATTCCATGCTGTGGAACTTCAGGAGGACTGAAGAAATTAAAGAATGAGTAATTTGGGACACTTTTTGTAACTTCTGCGAGTACTTCGACTGAATTTTATTGTTTTCAACATGGATTTTTTCCCTTTCTTCCAGTCGATCTGGCAGCCTGTGCACCCCATGACGTTCATCAAGGAACGAAGATGCAAGCTTGCCAGGCCGCGATTCCATCTGGCATACTTTCGTAATCACCTCATTTGTAAAATACTCATTAGGTTCGAACTTAAACTCCAGAGTTAAGCTCCTTGACTTTTCATGCTCTGCACATTTAACATTCACCTCTTGGAGATGCTTTAATACGGGCTCGTCATGCTTCTGCATCATGCCACTGAGCACATACACCTTCTTGAAGACTGTTAACCAGAATTGCGGTCGTCCTCCGCCTGTGTTTCTGCTGAATCCTTATCGAATGACTGCATTATCGAAGCTTGCAGGGATTTGTAGTATTCAGCTGGTCACTCGTCTTCTGGGACGTACAGTCGCTCAACTAGGTTTAGGGATTAACGTGCATCCGCTCCTTTGATGGACTCAATTTTCATGTCCACTATATAAAATAGTGACATGAATGTCGTGCCGTGCATGGAAAGCTCAAGTTCACATTCACCGAAAGTCTCCATCTTTTTCGGACCATAGTGTACCGGCAGCCCTGGTCGTTCAACGACTTTCAGCTGCGTCTCCAGCTTGCAGAGTAGACCGACTGAGGAGGTTGGCTCTCATTCCAATATTAACGTCGCAGCGTACTAATGAATTATTCAGGAACATCATCATTTTGCATTTAGTCATAAATAGAGTCATAGTCATAGATGTTTACAGGATGGCATGAGGCTCTTCGGCCCTGCTGGTCCATGCTGCCCAGATTCTATCACTAAGCTCGTCCCACTTGCTCGCATTTGGCCCATATCCCTCTATACCCACCCTGCCCATGTAACTGTCTAAGTGCTTTTTAAAGGAAAAAAATTGTACCGACCTCTACCACTGCCTCTGGCAGCCCATTGCAGATGTTCACCACATGTGAGCATTCAAAGTATCGCCTTGCATCTTTGACTTTGTCTATATATATGTTTCTGGAACCCACCTCTTCATTCACCAGTGCTGCGAAAGCTAGTGATTCGAAACAAACCTGCTGGACTTTAACTTGGTGTTGTAAAACTTCTTACTGATTAAAAGAGTTCAGGGTCTCTGCCTCCATCACCAACTCAGGCAGTGAATTTGAAATACTCACCTCTGTGTAAATTTTTTTCCCCTCATGTTTCCTCTAATCCTTCTGCCATTTAGCTTCAATCTGACTTCTGGGGTGGGATTCTCCAATCCCGCGGCAGAGTGTCCACGTCGTCGTAAATGCCGTCGCGTTTTACGACGGCGTGAACGGGCCGCTCCCACAAATTCTGGCCCCTACAGGAGGCCAGGATGGCGCTGGAGCGGTCCACGCCACTCCAGCTGCAGATCACGCCACAAACTGTGCGCCGCGGGATCCGCGCATGCGCAGTTGCGCCGGCGCCAATGAAGACATGCGCAGTGGCGCCGGCGCCAACGGACGCATGCGCAGTGGCCTCCTTCAACATGCCGGCCCCGACGCAACATGGCACAGGACTACATGGCACATAGGAAAGGAGGCCCCCAGCCACAGAGGCTGGCTTGCTGATCAGTGGGTCCCAATTGCGGGCCAGGCCACATCGGAGACCCCCCCCCACCGGGGTCGGACCCTCCCCCCCCCCCCCCCCCCCCCCCACACACACACAAAGGCCGCCACTTAACCCTTACACGCTGAGGTCTCGCCGGCCCAGAGCAGGTTAGAACGGCGCAAGCGGGGCTCGGCTCTTTTCTGACGGCATCCCGGGCCGAGAATCGGCAGGCCAGCAGCGTAGAGCGGCCCGCAACCGGCGCCACGCCAAGCACGCCGGCACCAATGGCGCTGATTCTTCGCTCTGCGGAGAATCGCGTGCCGGCGTCGGGTTGGCGTGGCCCATTCGCAGGGATTCTCCGGCCTGGCCCAGGGCTGGGAGACTCCCGCCCCTGGTTTTTGAACTCACTGCCAAGGGAAACAGGTTCCTCCAGTCCACTCTATCTCTACCGCTCACAATTTTGTATACAGTTTCCAAGCCATGACAAAGTGTTCTTGGAAGCCTCCCAGTTGAAAAGTCAATTCTCTTCAAACCTCATGCTGTGAGTGAACAGTAAAACCTGATATAGCATTAAGAAACACTCAATATCCACTGCTACAATTAGTTTACTGTCAGTCAGCTCGCTGCTGTAGGAAAGGGAGCCGGATCAGGCATTATCCACCAAAATGCCATGCTGCCCCCATAATGAGCACCAGTCAGCAATCTGAGTGACAATTTGCTCCATAAAACCTGTAGGGTAACAAATCCCTATCACAAGCTTTGACACCTTTGAAATGGTGCTTTTTCCTAAACGTGAGCCAAGCAACGTTTCAGCTTCCATTACATTAATATTGATCACACCCAGAGTATCATTTTATGTAAGATTTCACATGAACATAAAGAAACCATGGAGTGGGAAAAGGCCATTAACCCATCGAGCGCAATCTTTCCAGTGCATCAAATATCTGTTTCACTGCAAAAGCCCAAATTAAAGCACTTCATTCTTAATAAAACTCCCTCTATATATTCTCACCATATACTGCATAAATATTCTATAGCCAGGCTAAAACGTTCAACCTACTCCTGCCTGTTTTAAAGCTGGATAAGACAACAGCCCTTGTCCACCCGCACAGGGTCTTGTATTACAAATCCCTGGCTGAAGAATAGTTTCTTATTGTGAACCGCACCGCCCCCCAGCCGTTTGTACGAAGGACAGAAATATATCCCTTACTTACAGTACAAACTCGAGAATTCAAACATTATCCAATCATTGCAACTTCGTGCAAACTAGCAGAGACCAGCAAAACATCTGCGGTCAAATTTGCATCTTTATTGCAAAAGTACTCGCACGACCGGTTTTCTAGATATTCTGTCAACAAAGACTTTAGACAGAAGCAAAACTTCCCGCTCCAGGAAAATTACAAGAAAGCTGTCCATGTGTGAAAAACAGGCCTCAAAATATAAATGCAAATTTTGTTATTTTATAAATAAGGCATAGAATACGGAAGTTTCATTAGGTACTGTTACTCCTGAGTGGCAAAGGCAGACTTATATCTGATAGGCTCAATATTAGGCAAAGAATAAACATTCTATTTTCTTTGCATTTGCTTGTTATACCTTTAGAATAGATCATTGGAGTAAATGGGTTCCTAATGACCAAACACTTATTGAGGATTGAGGTTTTGTAGCGATATTATAACTGCTCCTTCCTTGAGGCTAATTTTGAGTGTGGCATGTCCAGTGGAGATTTTATTTAAGTGCAGAAGGAGGCTATTCGACCCATCGAGTGTGCATGATACTCCAAAGGAGCACCCTACCTGGGCCCATGCCCCCGCCCTATCCCCGTAAAACCACCTAACCTTTTGGACACTAAGGGGCAATTTCAGCATGGTCAATCCACCTAGCCTGCACATCTTCGGACTGTGGGATGATATTGGAGCACCTGGAGTAAACCCACACAGACAAGGGGAGAACATACAAACTCCACACAGACTCTGGTCTCTGGTGCCTTGAGGCAGCAGTGCTAACCACTGTGCCACCCTGTCTGTGTAAAAACTCTAACGAGTAATGACTGCTATCATCATCTTTGTTGATAGAATCACTCTGATGTCTACTTACAATTCACCTGATAGCTTTTCTAATATTTTTCATGCAAATCTTCTTTCTGAGAAAGAAAAATAGCTTTCAAATGATAAGTTGCATCAAATAATTGTCCCCACCATTTTGGCACACTTCACCGATTCCATCATCTCATCTCAATCATCCCATCCCATGGCATCTCCTCCCTCCTCGTCCCTCACAGAAACAATCATACATACATACAAACATAGAAGATAGGAGCAGGAAGCCTTTTGGCCCTTCGAGCCTGCTCTGCCATTTATCATGATCATGGCTGATCATCCAACTCAATAGCCTAATCCTGCTTTCTCCCCTAACCTTTGATCCCATTCACCCCAATGGCTATATCTAGCCACCTCTTGACTATATTCAATGTTTTAGCATCAACGACTTCCTGTGGTAATGAATTCCACAGGTTCACCACTCTTTGGGTGAAGAAATGTCTCCTCATCTCTGTCCAAAATGTTTACCGTGAATCCTCAGACTGTTAGCCCTGGTTCTGGACACACCCACCATTGGGAACATCTTCCCTGCATCTTTTGATTTGATTTGATTTACTGTCACATGCATCAAAGTACAGTGAAAAGCATTTTTCTGCGGCCAAGGGAACGTACACAGTAGACAAAAAGAATAATCAACAGAGAACACTGACAAATGGTACATTGACAAACAGTGATTGGTTACAGTGCGGAACAAAGGGCCAAACAGCAAATATATGAGCAAGTGCAGCAAGGGCGTTGTGATCTTACAGGGAACAGATCAGTCCGAGGAGAAGTCATTGAGGAGACTTGTAGCTGTGGGGAAGAAGCTGTTCCTATGTCTGGATGTCCTATGTCCGGATGTGGATCTACCTGCTTCGTCCAATCTCTCCAGCCAAGGTAACCTTGCCATTGGACACCCCTTTACCATCCAGTGTATATGTTCTCCACTAACCAACTGTTGCCATCCACACTCACATCACAGACTCCGGTAGTTGGCATGTACCATCACAACCTACCAAGTTTTAACTGACCAGTTAAAACAGCCCATACAGACATAAATAAAAGCAAATTATTGCGGATGCTGGAATCTGAAAAAAACAGAAAATACTGTACAATCTGTACAATACTGTATAAAGGGGCTTTTCACAGTCACTTCATTGAAGCCTACTCGTGACAATAAGCGATTTTTATCTTTATTATCTTTATCTCAGCGGGTCTGACAGCATCTGTGGAGAGAGAAGGGAGTGTAGCCATCTAAGATGGTCACCTTCAAAGGACCATGGGAATTATGGCCAACCCAGGACTCAGACAGATACACAGCCTATGTGTATCTAAAACACAGGTAACCAGACCTGAACGAAACCCCCGCTCGTTTACATTTTAATGGCCCATTTTCCCAGGAAAATAGAACTCCAATCAAGCAACCGGTACAGCCACAGACAGATCGGCACCACTGCCCTTGCTCAGAAAGCACAATTGCCAAGGTCAATGACCGCTAAGGACCCTCCCAGCTACCAAGGCACCCACCCCTTTATTGGCCGAAATCGAAGAGTGATCAGAGCCCTGTCGAACTATTGAATCCAAGGTTAAGGACCGCCCCAAAGAGCGTGAAATCCCAGGGGGATAAAAGAGAGCGCAGCCATGTGTTCTGTCTCTCTTGGATTCGGCCTGTGCCTAACCCAATTGCAGCAGGAACAGCCAGCTAATTTCAAGACCAACGATCGCTACCTGACGGATGAGCCCAGCAGAGACAGAGCTGCTTTCTTCGAACCAGCCAAGTGAAATCCAGATAAAGGCCTTATCCATTTGCACAATGCCGGTTGCCCTGAAGTTAAGTATAGGTTATTGTAGCTGATAGGTGTAGTTTAACTCGTAGTAGATATTGTGTTTGCCTGAGTACCTGTATCTGTCTGAGTCCTGGGTTGGCCATAATTCCCATGGTCCTTTGCGGGTGGCCATCTTAGATGGCTACACTCCCTTCTCTCTCCACAGATGCTGTCAGACCCACTGAGATTGTACAGTATTTTCTGTTTTTTCAGATGGATAGAAGAAATGAAAGTAAATGACAAAAATAAAAATGTGGTGAAGGTGGAGGAGAGAGTTCACAGCTTGAAGTTGTTAAACTCAATGTAAAGTCTGAAGGCTCGGAAGAGGAGGTGCTGTTCTTCCAGTTTGAGTTGGCACATTCCATACAGGCAAAAGATGAGTATTATATCAGAGAGCCACAAAGCAGAATGGTCACAATCCCACCAGCCCTGAGGTACATCTTATCCTAAAGTGGAAATGAAACAAGTGAAATGCTTCCGATTCCTGCCTGCACTAAAATCATTTGCGTTTGGATGTTCTCCTGGGAATAAAATCTCCAAAACATTGAGACTCCGTTTACAGAGGGTGCTGCTTTACATCAATTCATGGAACAGACACTGGCTGGTCGGAGATGTTGTGAATCTGCAGCGCCGGTGGAAATAGTTCCTCCCACAAAATCCCATTAAAATCAGCTTCTCTTTACCCCAATGCCGGATTTGTTGGGATCCGCGGTCAGGAGGAGGGGGGAAATGTCCCGGAATCAGCAGCGATTCTCCAGCACCGTCCCCGGCTCGGCTCCCAGCTCCGCTCTGGGGGGGGGGGGGGGGGGGCAGAGACTGAGGAGCCCCCAACAGTTACAAACAAACACAAACTGCTGACAAACACTGGCAACTTTCCTCAGACAAACACTGAACTGAGTTCAGCTTTGGGACTATTTTCTCCCATCGCTCGAGGCGGGAAAGGCAGAAATCAGTCAGACACTTACCAAGCCAGCAGGAGCAGGAAAGTGAGGAGAAGGATCCAGGTCTGGTCGGACAGAGCGGCCCGGATCCCCCCCAGACTCTCTGGGAGAAGGACAGTCATCCTGGGAGAGTTCAGGGATGGGCTACTGGCAGCCTGAGCTGGGCACTGGGTGTACTTATAGGGAGCGTCAGTCACAATAAGGCAGAGCCAGAGGGCTGGTTTACTTCATCACATAAAACCGGAATGGCAACTCAGTGACTATGTGGGTGAGGTAAACCACTGTTGTACCTATATTAGGTGATGTACGATAAGACTCTGTACTACAGGTACAACGGTAGTCCCTGCCTGCTGGCTCCGACCAGGAGGCAGAGTATAAATATGTGTGTCCTCCGTACAGCAGCCATTTCGCCAGCTGCTGTGCGAGGCCACACATCCTAGAGCAATAAAGCCTCAGTTGTATTCAACTCTCGCCTTTGTCCAATTGATCGTGCATCAATTTATTGCTCTAAGATTTTCAGAAGATGGACCTCCGTATCAAGCCGGATCGCCTGCAGCTGGATCCGCAATCAAGCAACGCCAAAAAGGACTTTCAGCACTGGCTAGCTTGTTTCGAGGCGTACATCAGGTCTGCACCAGGCCCTGTTCCGTAAGCTCAGAAAATACAGATACTGTGCTTGAGGTTGAGCTCCAATGTCTCTCCTCTGATCCAGGACGTGCCGAACTATGATGAAGCCATGGCGCTACTTAAAGAAAATTATGCCCAGCGGATGAACACGCTCTTCACCAGACACGTACTCTCCACTCGCTGTCAGCTCCCTGGTGACTCCGTAGAAGACTTCTGGCGGGCCTAATCCCACTAGTCCAGGACTGTGACTGTCAGGCCGTTAGGGCACAGAACATTCCAACCTCCTTATGCAGGACGCTTTTGTTACGGGGATTGGGTCAGTCCTCACACGCCAGCGACTTTCAGAAGGGGCCACGCTCGATCTCGCAGAGACAAAGAATCTAGCGCTCTCCATGACGGTCGCCTCACGCATCATTCAGGCCTACACCCCCAGCCGCGCAGCCCACCTCTCCTACGCATCGTGGACCCCACAGACGGCCGCCCCAGCGGGGGCCTTACCCAGCCAGTATGCCTGCGCCATGCGCCAGCCAGCCAACCCTGGGGGTCCCCGATGTTACTTTTGCGGTCAGCAAAAACACCCCTACCAACGCTGCCCGGCCCATGCTGCCCTTTGTAACGCTTGAGTCAAGAAGGGGCACTTCGCCGCTATTGCCCCCACCCACCTCACTTACGCAGAATTGGCGCTGCCATCTTCACCTCCCTGGACCACGTGTGCGGCCAGTGGACGCCGCCATTCTTCTCCACCTCAGACCATGCTCGGCCAGTGGGCGCCGTCATCTTCTCCCCCTCAGACCACGCGCGACCAGTGGGCGCTGCCATCTTCCCCTCCGCAGAACACGTGCAGCCCATGGGCACCGCCATTTTGTCCTCCCCAGGATCTGCAGGCGCCGCCATCTTCCCCACGGCACATGGGCCCCACCATCGTTCCAGGACCCGTGCCCCCCGGGTACCCCATCATCCAACACCAACGACAATCAGCCACGAATCGCCTCGGTGACCATCGACCAGTCTCGCCTGCACAACCTGGCTACCGCATCGACCAGTGTTAAAATTGATGGAAACGTGACCTCTTGCCTGCTAGACTCTGGGAGCACCGAAAGCTTCATCCACCTGGATAAGGTAAGGCGCTGCTCCCTCGCGGTACACCCCGCCAATCAAAGAATCTCTCTGGCCTCCGGATCCCATTCCGTCGCGATCCGGGGGTAGTGTATAGTCACACTCACGGTCCGGGGCGTAGAATTCAGTGGCTTCCGCCTCTACGTCCTCCCTAACCTGAAATGAAAATCGCTTATTGTCACGAGTAGGCTTCAATTAAGTTACTGTGAAAAGCCCCTAGTCGCCACATTCTGGCGCCTGTCCGGGGAGACTGGTACGGGAATTGAACCGTGCTGCTGGCCTGCTTGGTCTGCTTTAAAAGCCAGTGATTTAGCCGAGTGAGCTAAACCAGCCTCTCTGCGCTGCCCTGCTACTCGGCGGGCCCCCACCACCCCTTAATGTGTGCGGCCTTGCGACCTTGAAGGTCGATCCACCTTCCCTTTTTGCAAACCTTTTTTTTAATAAATTTAGATTACCCAATTATTTTTTCTAATTAAGGGGCAATTTAGCGTGGCCAATCCACCTACTCTGTACATTTTTGGGTTGTGGGGGCGAAACTCACGCAGACACGGGGAGAACGTGCAAACTCCACATGGACAGTGACCCAGAGCCGGGATCGAACCTGGGACCTCAGCCCCATGAGGCGGTTGTGCTAACCACTAGGCCACCGTGCTGCCCTCCTTTTTGCAAACCTAACGCCGGATTGCAAACCCATTGCCACCAGGAGCAGACGGTACAGCAGGCAGGACAGGACCTTCATCAGGTCCGAGGTCCAGCGGCTGCTTCGGGAAGGCATCATCGAGGCCAGCAACAGCCCCGGGAGAGCTCAAGTGGTAGTAGTTAAAACTGGGGAGAAACGCAGAATGGTCGTGGACGACAGCCAGACCATCAATCGGTACACACAGCTCGACGCAAAACCTCTCCCACGCATATCTGATATAGTCAATCAGATTGCACAGTACCGGGTCTTCTCGACTGCAAACCTCAAATCCGCCTACCACCAGCTCCCCATCCGTAAGGCGGACTCTCCATACACTGCCTTCGAAGCAGATGGGTGCCTTTACCACTATGTCAGGGTTCCCTTCGGCGTCACCAACGGGGTCTCGGTCTTCCAAAGGGAGATGGACCGAATGGTCGACCGGCATGTACCTAGACAACGTCACCATCTGCGGCCATGATCAGCAGGACCACGATGCCAACCGTGCCAAATTTCTCCACACTGCCACGCTCCTAAACCTCACCTATAATAAGGAGAAGTGCGTGTTCAGCATGATCCGCTTAGCCATCCTCGGTTATGTGGTCCAGAACGATCCCGACTGCATGAGGCCCCTCATGGAGCTCCCCCTTCCAAGCTGCTCCAAGGCCCTCAAACGTTGCCTGGGGTTCTTTTCATGCTACGCCCAGTGGGTCCCAAACTATGAGGACAAGGCCTGCCCACTCATCCACTCCACCCATTTTCCCCTGACGGCCGTGGCTCAACAGGCCTTCGCCCGTATCAGAGCCGTTATTGCCAAGGCCGGGATGCACGCAGTAGATGAGACGCTGCCCTTTCAAGTGGAGAGCGACGCATTAGACGTCTCCCTAGCCACCACGCTCAATCAGGCAGGCAAGCCTTGGTATTCTTTTCCCGCACCCTTCATACCTCCGAAATTCGGCACTCCTTCGTCGAAAAGGAGGCCCAAGCGATCATTGAAGCTGTGCGCCATTGGAGGCATTACCTGGCTGGCAGGAGATTCACTCTCCTCACTGACCAATGGTCGATAGCCTTCATGTTCAATAACACACAGCGGGGCAAGATCAAGAATGATAAAATCTTGAGGTGGAGGCTCGAGCTCTCCCCCTACAACTACGAGATTTTGTATCGCCCCGGCAAGCTCAACGAGCCCCCAGACACCCTATCCTGAGGTACATGTGCCAGCGCACAAGTAGACCGACTCCGGACCCTGCATGACAGCCTTTGTCACCCGGGTGTCACAGGTTGTACCATTCCATAAAGGCCCACAATCTGTCCTACTCCGTCGAGGAAGTACGGACAATCACCAGGGACTGCCAGGTCTGTGCGGAGTGCAAACCGTACTTCTACCAGCCGGACTGCGCGCGCCTGGTGAAGGCCTCCCGACCCTTTGAATGCGTCAGCGTGGATTTCAATGGGCTCCTCCCCTCTACCAACCGTAACATGTATTTTCTCAGTGTGGTCGATGAGTACTCCAGATTCCCCTTCGCCATCCCATGCCCCGACATGACGTCTGCCACCGTCATCAAAGCCCTCAACCCAATCTTCGCTCTATTCGGTTTCCCCGCCTACCTCCACAGTGACAGGGGATCCTCATTCATTAGTGATGAGCTGCGTCAGTTCCTGCTCAGCAGGGGTATCGTCTCCAGCAGGACAACAAGCTATAACCCCCGGGAAACGGGCAGGTAGAGAGGGAGAATGGGACAGTCTGGAGGGCCGTCCAACTGGCCCTACGGTCCAGGAATCTCCCAGCCTCCCACTGGCAGGAGGTCATCCCTGATGCACTACACTCCATTCGGTCACTACTGTGCACCACCACTAACAACACACCTCATGAACGTCTCTTTGCCTTCACCAGGAATCCACATCCGGGGTGGCGCTCCCGACTTGGCTCGCAGCTCCAGGACCCGTTCTTCTCTGTAGGCACATAAGACTCCACAAGGCGGACCCGTTGGTGGAAAGGGTGCAGTTGCTCCATGCAAAGCCCCAGTATGCCTACGTGGCGTACCCCGACGGCCGCCAGGATACTGTCTCCCTCAGGGACCTGGCACCAGCAGGTTCCACACACACGCAGACCTCTGGCCCGGCCCTACCCCCCTCCCCCAGCGCTCCCAGCAGCAACACCCCCAGGACCATCCGTCCTCCCCCTGTCCACACCCGAGGATGAAGAGGATTTTGGCACGCTCCCAGAGTCACCGAAGACCAGACCAACATCAGCACCGCCGCCACCACTGCATCACTCCCAGCGGCACATCAAGGCCCCGGACCGGTTAAACCTATAACTGGTTCAATGGACTTCAAAAGAAAAAACTTTTTTTTTTCAAATATTATACATATAAATTCAATTGCTCTATATAGTTCTCCACCGCCCCCCACCGGTATCAATTTTAACAGGGGGTGAATGTGGTAAACCACTGTTGGACCTATATTAGGTGATGTACGGTAAGACCCTGTACGACAGGTACAGCGGTAGTCCCTGCCTGCTGGTTCTGCCCAGTAGGCGGAGTATAAATATGTGTGTCCTCCGCACAGCAGCCATTTTGCCAGCTGCTGTGGGAGGCCACACATCTTAGAGCAATTAAGCCTCAGTTGTATTCAACTCTCGTCTTAGTCCAATTGATTGTGCATTAGTGGGATTTAAAATCATTGAAACATTGCCATAACATGTGTGTGTATAGGCATTGCAAGTAAAGTAACTCTCCATGGTCCCAGATAACCATAGGCAACTTTGCCCTTTGAGGGGGAGAGCTGATCTGATTTAACCTGGGGATTGGGGACCTTCAAGAATAACCTCAGCCCGTACGGGAATTGAATCCACGCTGTGGGCAGCACGGTAGCACAAGCGGATAGCACTGGCTTCACAGGGTCCCAGGTTCGATTCCCCACTGGGTGACTGTCTGTGCGGAGTCCGCACGTTCTCCCCATGTCTGCGTGTGTTTCCTCCGGTTGCTCCGGTTTCCTTCCACAGTCCAAAGACGTGCAGGTTAGGTGGATTGGCCCTGATAAATTGCCCAGAGGGTCTAAAAAGGTTAAGAGGGGTTATTGGGTTACGAGGATAGGGTGAGACCACGTGTGAACGGCACCGGTGGGACTCGGCCTATCTCGGAGGCCACTCGGCCCATTCCGTGCAGAGAATCGGCGGGGGCCGCGCGAGTGAGGGCTTAAGTGGGTCAGTGCAGACTTGATGGGCCGAATGGCCTCCTTCTGCCCTGTATGTTCTATGTTTATGTTGGCTGTGCTCTGCATCACGAACCAGCCGTCCAGCGGAGCTAAACCCACTGTACAGGAGTCCCAACACATGGAGCTGTGTGCTCAACCCACCAAGTTCAAACTCCTGTTATTTAAAGTCTTTTCCTGCAAGCACTGTGCCTGAATGTGAAACCATAGTACAAGCGCTAACTTGGTCTAACTTGATTCCACCTGATTATTTGCACATTTTAGGCGGGATTCTCTGACCCCGGGCCGGGTCGCAGAATCGCCGGGCTGGGTGCAATTCACGCAACGCCGGTCCGCCGTTTCTCCGGTCACCAGAGAATCTAGTGACTAGGGGCTTTTCACAGTAACTTCATTAAAGCCTACGCGTGACAATAAGCGATTATTATTATTATTATTGGCGTCGGCGCGGCCCCCGGCGATTCTCTGCACGGAATGGGCCAAGTGGCCGCCGAGATAGGCCAGGTCCCACCGGTGCCGTTCACATGTGGTCCTACCCGGCGGGACCTCGACGTCCATCCTGCGGGGGGCTGCCTGGGGGGGGGGGGAAGGGGGGATCTGACCCCAGAGGTGGCATCCACCGTGGCCTGGCCTACTGATTGGCAGGCCAGCTTCTCCTGGTGGGGGCCTCCTTTCCTTCGTGCAGGGCTCCTGTAGCCCTACACCATGTTGCATCGGGGAGAAGGAAACTGGTGCGCATGTGGGAGATCACGCCAGACCCGGCGCGCATGCGCAGACCCGCAGTGCCCGTTTGACGCCGGTATCGGCAGCTGGAGCTACGTGACTCACTCCAGTGCCGTGCTGGCCCACTGTAGGGCGCAGGATCGCTGCTCCTGGGGTAACACGATCTGCAACTGGATGCAGTTGTACTTGAAAGTAGACTCAAAACTGTGATGTTAGTTCAAAACACTTTATTGAACTTCGTAAGCAGTGCACACAGTTCGCTGCGGGTTTGACACTCTACTAATCTAAACATGCTTGCTGTAACTAACTAGGCCAGACTAGCTCTGAGCCACGTGTAGAAGGTTCTAACTGATATATACACCCTGACTGTCACTACAGTTGTCACCCGTGGAAAGAGGCAGAGTGTTGCTGCCTCGTGTATTTTATATTGGGAGACCACCCTCTAGTGTTCTGCCTGGTCATTCGTTGTGTTCTGTCCTGTGTGTTGATTGGCTGTACTGGGTGTCTGTCACTGCCTGTCTATATCTCATTATGTGTATGAGTGCATATCATGACAGGGGCCTGTTGCTGCCATCGTAAAACGCGATGGTGTTTGCAATGGCATCAACACAATGGCCTCAGGATCAGAGAATCCCGCCCTTTGTTTCTTCCAAAATCAGCCAGCAGAGGCAAGTGACAACGGAGAGGATTTTTTTTTAGGTGAGTTATTCTTATGTATAGTGTTTCTAAGATATTTGAAATGCACATAAAGTGGCAAAAGATATATTTTTATTTTTATTAAACTTTGTTTTGTCATGAGGCTGTTAATTCCATTTAAAAGTGCTTTAATGTAAAAGAAAAAGTGGGTTTGGAACATTTGTAATAAACTTCAGCAAAAGTACAATGTATTTTATGCTGTGGTCTTTAAGAGTCACCCTGATGTAATGTTGATCCTTATAAGATTCAGCAATTGCTTCAAATGCTTTAACAAAGTTTAATGCCTTAGGTGACACATGCAAGCCTCCTGTAAGCTGATGTGAACTATCTCTCTGGCAGCTATTGCAGAATCCAGTGCAGATTCCAGTGAAGAATCCAATGAAGATTCAAAATCTGGGACGTAATTCTCTGACCTCACAGCCGCCTGTTTCTCGCCGGCACACAACGTTCGCTGGTAGTGGGATCCTCTGCTCCCACTGGTCCATGGACTCTAGCTCTCTAGGTATTCCTTTCTCAGACTCCTTTTGCGGGCCTCCTCTTGCCCCTGGGTGTTCTTGGAGAATTGTGTCCCTTCAATCAGGCGTTTCCTCCAATATGTCTCTTCTGAGCAATGGTCTCTAAGGCATTGACGTCTATGTTCCATTTCTTAAGGTGAGCCTTCACGATTCCTTTGAAGAGCTTCGTTTGTGCTCCTTTGGTTCAGGTTCCGCCCTTGAGCTGGGTGAAGAAGATTTGCTGTGGCAGTCGGGACTCTGGCATCCTAAGCGTATGGCTGGCCCAGCGGAGTTGGTTTCAGATGATGCTGGTGCTATTGACTCCCTTAAGGACACTAATGTTAGCACACCTGTCCTCCCAGCTGATTCAGAGCTAAAGTATATTTGGATTTTGCAATGTATTTTAAGCTGTGTTCTTTTAAGAGTGTCCCTGATGTAATGTTCATCCTTACAAACCTCAGTGATTACCTCAAATGCTTTAACAAGGTTTCATGCTTTAGTTGATGTATACAAGCCTCCTGTAAGTTAAGGTGAGCTTCTCTCTGATAGGTATGGATTCAAAATCTGTAGTTGGTGCATCATACTAAAACTTGGCTTCCTAAAATCCTTGTACTTCTTTTGAGGGTTCGATGTGGGCACAAGGATCATGAGAAAAGAGTCAGGCTACATTTCTGCCTGCCGAGGAAGCAAATCAATTTACCTGACGAATGTACCGGCAAAGGATGTACCGAAATGTTGCTGGTGAAGTGTGTACCAGGATACTGCACTTCAGCAGCTGCTGCTTTCCGACTTTGATCTTGTAAAATTAACAATTAATATGTCTAAGTCCTCTCTCCTTCTTCATCTCACTCCCCGCTCTCTCCCCTTCCATCCTCCATCCCCTTTACAAATAGACAGAACCATTCTGTTTATGTAGAAAAATATATTCGGCGGGATTCTCCGTTCCTGAGACTAAGTGTTGACATCGGGGCAGGATTCCTGGACTTCCACGATAGCAAAATTCATCCTGGTGGAGGCAGAGGCCCCAGAGAATATCGGGTCAGGCCCGCTAATAATATGTCAAGGATGTTTATTGTACGTGCAGAGTGGAATGCATTGACGCCGCTGTCAAGGTACCGGGGAATTGTGATTTTGCGTGAAAACGGCACCCGCCATGATTTCAACATCATAAATCGATTCTCTGCCCAATTGCGTTTCCTGATGCCAGCGTCAGCCGACAGATAGTCCAACCCATTTTATTGACTGTTTTTAAGTGAGAAAATATATTTTATTGCAAGAAGTTTGTATAAGTTGAGACTGTTATTACACAAAATGTCATTGTTCAGCTGATAACTTTAACTGGTTTCAAAGTTTGGTATTTATAAAATTATTTTTGTTAATAAATGTTTTCCATTAAACTTTACAAGGTTCTAAAATGTCTTTCTGAAACATCAAAATGAAAAAGATAATTGAAGTAAACAAGGCAGAAACTTAATAACATGGTGACAAATTGGTTAGCACTGCTGCTAACACGGGACCCGTGTTCAATTGGGATCTTGGGTGACTGTGGTGTTTGCATATCCCCCCCCCCCCCTCCCCCACCCCCCGGGCCATGTTTGCATGGGTTTCCTCTGGGTGTTTCGATTTCCTCTCACAATCTAGAGATGTTTACATCAGTGGATTGGTCCTGCTAAATTGCCCCATATAATGTCCAACGGTTAGGTGGGGTTACGGGGATAGGTCTGGTGCGTGGGCCTGGATATATGCAGACTCAATGGGCTTTCTTGTGCACTGCAGTGATTCTATGATGCTATAAACACAAATAAAAAATAAATAAAATGTTATTAGGACAGTGACAGCAAAAAACCCTGGGACGCTTTTAAAATCTTATGACCGTAATCTAAATTAAAACATGCAAACACTTTTAAGCATGCCACGCGTAAAGTTATATAATAATACAGTGCAGATTTAAATAGTTTCACAGATTTGAAACAAATGACATAACCTATGTTCACTTATATCGGCCTAGGTAGGGTGCTCTTTCAGAGCGCTGGTCAGACTCAATGGGCAAAATGACCTCCTTCTGCACTGTAGGGATTCTATGATTATAAATAACAATCACCATTAATCATTAAAAATAGGCGTGGCTACATGAAAACTGTGCCGCGCTGGAGCCTGCGTAGACTGTCACGCCAGAGGCCCAAGGCTGCTCGAGCAGGAAGGTTCGGTGTGCTTTCTGAGGGCACGTCAAGTGCAGCTTTCTCTCTCAGTATCGGCAGCCCGTGGCTTACCACCGATAATCAGAAGTTACGGGCCTTGCTAATAAAATCCAAATTATTATTATTTAAATCCATTATGTTTCTTCCATATGATTTGGATTTTGTTAGTTGCGCATCTCTGAAAAGGATTTTAAAAATTCTTTCAAGGGACGTGCGCATCTCTGGGCTAGGCCAGCATTTATTACCCATCCCTAATTGCCCTTGAGATTGTGGTGTGAGCTGCCTTCTTGAACTGCAGCAGTCCATGTGGTGCAGGTACGCCCACATTTTAGGCCAGATTAATCATTCACTGTCACACTGTCAGGTAGCTGAGCATGTTGGGGACCAGTTCTTCAGCACAGGTTCATCATGCACACCCACATGTTAGTTGCTTCACATGTTTCCTGTCTGCTGGATGTGGTCGCCAGTGATATTTGCTCCCCCAAACTTTCTATTCCGGCAGTGTTCTTTCCATCATAGAACATAGAACGATACAGCGCAGTACAGGCCCTTCGGCCCTCGATGTTGCACCGACATGGAAAAAAACTAAAGGCCATCTAACCTACACTATGCCCTTATCATCCATATGCTTATCCAATAAGCTTTTAAATGCCCTCAATGTTGGCGAGTTCACTACTGTTGCAGGTAGGGCATTCCACGGCCTCACCACTCTTTGCGTAAAAAACCCACCTCTGACCTCTGTCCTATATCTATTACCCCTCAATTTAAGGCTATGTCCCCCTCGTGCTAGCCACCTCCATCCGCGGGAGAAGGCTCTCGCTGTCCACCCTATCTAACCCTCTGATCATTTTGTATGCCTCTATTAAGTCACCTCTTAACCTTCTTCTCTCTAACGAAAACAACCTCAAGTCCATCAGCCTTTCCTCGTAGGATTTTCCCTCCATACCAGGCAACATCCTGGTAAATCTCCTCTGCACCCGTTCCAAAGCTTCCACGTCCTTCCTATAATGAGGCGACCAGAACTGTACGCAATACTCCAAATGCGGCCGTACTAGAGTTTTGTACAACTGCAACATGACCTCATGGCTCCGGAACTCAATCCCTCTACCAATAAAGGCCAACACACCATAGGCCTTCTTCACAACCCTATCAACCTGGGTGGCAACTTTCAGGGATCTATGTACATGGACACCGAGATCCCTCTGCTCATCCACACTACCAAGAATTTTACCATTAGCCAAATATTCCGCATTCCTGTTATTCTTTCCAAAGTGAATCACCTCACACTTCTCCACATTAAACTCCATTTGCCACCTCTCAGCCCAGCTCTGCAGCTTATCTATGTCCCTCTGTAACCTGCAACATCCTTCCGCACTGTCTACAACTCCACCGACTTTAGTGTCGTCTGCATATTTACTCACCCATCCTTCTGCGCCCTCCTCTAGGTCATTTATAAAAATGACAAACAGCAACGGCCCCAGAACAGATCCTTGTGGTACGCCACTCGTAACTGAACTCCATTCTGAACATTTCCCATCAACTACCACTCTCTGTCTTCTTTCAACTAGCCAATTTCTGATCCACATCTCTAAATCACCCTCAATCCCCAGCCTCCGTATTTTCTGCAATAGCCGACTGTGGGGAACCTTATCAAACGCTTTACTGAAATCCATATACACATCAACTGCTCTACCCTCGTCTACCTGTTCAGTCACCTTCTCAAAGAACTCGATAAAGTTTGTGAGGCATGACCTACCCTTCACAAAACCATGTTGACTATCCCTAATCATATTATTCCTATCTAGATGATTATAAATCGTATCTTTTATAATCCTCTCCAAGACTTTACCCACCACAGACGTTAGGCTCATCGGCCTATAGTTACAGGGGTTAGCTCTACTCCCCTTCTTAAACAAAGGGACCACATTTGCTATCCTCCAGTCCTCTGGCACTATTCCTGTAGCCAATGATGACCTAAAAATCAAAGCCAAAGGCTCAGCAATCTCTTCCCTGGCTTCCCAGAGAATCCTAGGATAATCCCATCAGGCCCCGGGGACTTATCTATTTTCACCTTGTCCAGAATTTCCAACACTTCTTCCCTACGCACCTCAATGCCATCTATTCTAATAGCCTGGGTCTCAGCATTCTCCTCCACAATATTATCTTTTTCTTGAGTGAATACTGACGAAAAGTATTCATTTAGTATCTCGTTTATCTCCTCAGCCTCCACACACAACGTCCCACCACTGTCCTTGACTGGCCCTACTCTTACCCTAGTCATTCTTTTATTCCTGACATACCTATAGAAAGCTTTTTGGTTTTCCTTGATCCTACCTGCCAAAGACTTCTCATGTCCCCTCCTTGCTCGTCTCAGCTCTCTCTTTAGATCCTTCCTCGCTTCCTTGTAACTATCAAGCGCCCCAACTGAAACTTCACGCCTCATCTTCACATAGGCCTCCTTCTTCCTCTTAACAAGAGATTCCACTTCTTTGGTAAACCACGGTTCCCTCGCTCGACCCCTTCCTCCCTGCCTGACTGGTACGTACTTATCAAGAACATGCAATAGCTGTTCCTTGAACAAGCTCCACATATCCAGTGTGCCCAACCCTTGCAGCCTACTTCTCCAACCTACACATCCTAAGTCATGTCTAATGGCATCATAATTGCCCTTCCCCCATAATTGGCAGTAATCTCTCCACCCTTTCCCACAAATCCTTGTTTTACATTTGTCAGGTTTATCAGATGTATAGGGAATGTGCTGTGTATTCTGCCGATCAACAACATCTGGCATTTCATATCTTAAAAGTCCATAATCCTTCAGGTGATCTTCTCAAAGGAACAAAGGGGATCTCTGCCTCAGGATCTTTGCTTATCTCCCCCTATACAGCCCAATGTCTGAGGTGATAGCCCGGTGATCAAATTCAGATCTCTTAAGAAGTTTGTAGGCAAAGCCATAAATATCTCCAAGAGAAAGCTGTCACCTTATTCGTCTCAACTACATTTTCCCTTCACTACAATGCACTGAACTACACACAAGGTGAGTTATTCCAATTCACTTGGTGTTGTGTCCTTTTTCCCTAACTCTTATCTCCTTTCCTCGATCACTTCCTCATATCATCTTATACATGCAATTCGATACCATCTTGTGGAGACACATCAGGCCGCCCAGAAAAATCACATACTTCACAAAAGGGTGACAGATCATTCCAGGTTGGTGACTTGGTTCTACTTCAAAATTTTGCCTCGGGCCCACTCTGGTTAGCCGGTCAGATTGTGTCCCAATCTGGACACGTATCGTATGTGGTAAATTTCAATGGGAGGACTATGTTGAAGCACGTCGACCATGCGAGGAGCAGGGGAACGGTAACTCCCATTCCAGAACAGATGGGTCCAACCAGTGCTGCTCGTGGTCCTGTGGCTTTCCAGAGCAGAGGAAGCCAGTTTGAAACTAAAACACGTCTTCAAGAAGCAGCTGGATATAGCACTTGGGTGAAGTGGATCAAAGGATATGGGGGGGGGGGGGGGTGCAGGATCATGCAATTGAGTTGGATGATCAGCCATGATCATAATGAATGCTGAATGGCCTCCTCCTGCTCCAAGTTTCTATGTTTCCTCTGTTCCTTTAACTTCAAACCTCCTGGAAACCTCTCTTCATTACTTTCCTTAACCAGCTGTTCTTTAGAATTCAGGACATTGCTGCTTAGCTCCTTCTCCTCTGGCTCCCAGTTAAAATCAAACTCAAAAACTTCTTCCCTAGAAATGGCCCCTGGTTGCCAAACAATATCTTATTCTTGACCCAAGAATAAGATCGTAAACTTTATCACACTACAAAAGTGGGTTGACCTGAAACTAAAACCCCCATACATGTAAACACATTTGTTTAACATGAATCTAACTGGAGTTGTACTCTTTCTTACACAAAAACACGAAAACCACTTAAACCTATACCTTCTTTTGATACTTAACAATACAAACATAGATCCTTTAAAACTACCCGTTTTCCTGACAGTCTCTTCAAGTCTGTTTTCCTGATGAGCCACAGGACCATTTCATTATGATATTCCAACAAAACCCTGCACTGTAGCCAAAATGTGATATCGAACACAACAAATATATATTTATTTGAATTTTGTTAGACAATGTTGTGTAAAAAGTTGTAAAATATATGCAAATAGTTTGAGAAATTACAGATATATTATCGAAAACATTTTGTGTATATAGACTCACCATAGTCAACTAGATTTATAATCACAATTAATTTGTTTCAAAATCGACGGTTAAAGAAGTACTATTGATCAGACAGTAATATTCAGTTAAAAGATGTGTTCCCGAATACATCCGTAGAACAATAATGAGTCCTTCAATGTTTAGACAGTTTTCACAACTGGAGGAAGATTACAGATGTTTCTTTGCATATCGCCTTGTTTACTCTGATCATATATATTCTTGTTGAATTATATTTAGTTTTCATGTATTTTCATTTGATGAGTAGTGTACAGTTTGAGATATACACATTCCTACATATTTTCATAGCTCCATGTGGACCTGGTGCTTTATTCCCTTGACTCAGTATTGACTCGTGGCACAAATTTCAGAATTATGGGTTTGGTAGGTTTCATGAATCCAGTCACATTCAGTTGCAATGGGATCTGAAACAGAAAGAGCAATAGTAATTGTTATATTCCTTGCTTTTTCCTCCAAGATAACCAGATATGTAGTGTTGACAAAGAATATAGAAGTTTGAATCAAAACAAATTTAATTTACACGACTAACTTTGATTAGGTTCGCACACTTTACTGAGTAACAGATACTAAACTAGTAATACTGAATCTGTAGTACAGTAATCAATATTCTATCTAGCTAATAAAGTACACTATGACTTGACCCCATGCTATGTCTCTACAATCAATTCTCACTCTGTTCTCCTCAGCTTCTCATCATGTTGTTTTCAGCTTCTCCCAGAATTCCTAGAGATGCGGTATTATATAAAATGAATTAGTAATGCCATCTAGTGTTTGATTTACGCATGTAAACCCTTTACTACACTGGCACTATACATATCATTACAGTAATACAGGGCCAACAGGAAGGTTTTATTACAGCAATAGATGGTTCTGTTCTGTCCTGTTATTACTTGCCCTCAGTATTCACTCAACAAATAAAACAATTAAATTCTCACTGGTGTCTCCTCGCATGGTACCAGGGTCAAGTGTTGCAAGAATGAAGCCAGTGCCATCTTCATCACAAGTTGGGCAAATCTCATCCCGATGCAGTTCCGAGGGCCCATGCCAAATGGCAGAAAGATGCAAGGATCCCGATTCTCACTATTCTCTTTATCAAACCTAGGGATATCGAC
This sequence comes from Scyliorhinus canicula, assembly GCF_902713615.1. Classification (NCBI taxonomy): domain Eukaryota; kingdom Metazoa; phylum Chordata; class Chondrichthyes; order Carcharhiniformes; family Scyliorhinidae; genus Scyliorhinus; species Scyliorhinus canicula. Next base: position 57,218,093 of record NC_052160.1, on the reverse strand, counting down.
AAAGACAAAACAGTTACATTTGCTTAGCTTTCAGAGTGGCTGGAGAATGCAACGGTTTAAAACTATCTGATTTAATCCCAGCAATTCCTTAACTTACTGATTGAGTCGGCGTTACACAGACACTGGATGCCAGTCTCGATATGTGAGTCTAGACTGAGTGTGGCCAGACTAATCAAATGTGGAGAATGGCGGAACAGTCGATGGTGATCCTGCCCTCACCTGACATCCAGCTGTGTACAAATCTATTCCAGATGGTAATTGGGGTGCTTTGCACGTCAGTAACCTGCAAATTTAAAATGAATCTAGATAGTGCCCGGACAGTCTGAAAATGCCAATTATTTGATTGATGGGCGCAAGGTCCAAATTGAGCACTTCATCATTGAAAAGAGCATAGAACTTCAGGAAATATTGTTCTCATTAAATAAAAATATATCTGTCCATCTAGTTCACAGCATTAATTTTCATTATTCAGTTGAATGAAACATCAAGATGAGTATATGGAACGTTCGGAAAGAGAATCTAGAAGGTGGCCAGTAGGAATTTAAATCTCCGTTTTGGTCATCAGTGATTTATTTCACAAGATCACAATATAGTTCATCCCGAAATACATTGCAATCTTGGCACAACCCAATTCATCTACCTCGGTAACATCCCAAAATACCTCCCATTTCAGATCCCAAATTTAAGTGTTAATTTTACTTGATTAGTAACCCAGAAACACCCACTAATGATCCAAAGATGAGTACAAAAACCTAGCGTTGTAGCTGGGGAATTTAAATTAATGAATAAACCTGGAGGGTGAATGCATAGTGGTGAAGGATGGAGGGAGATAATGAAGAGGAATGTGGTAGTGATAGGCGACAGTGCAGTTAGACAATAGATACTGGGCGGAATTCTCTCAGCCCAGGCCGGGCCAGAGAATCGCCGGGACGGGGTGCGAATCGCAGGATGCCGCCCTGACGCTAGTCCACCGATTCTCCGGCGTGGCGCCATTCGGCAGCCGCTCTACACGGCCCCCCCCCCCCCGCGATTCTCGGCCCAGGATGGGCCGAATGGCCATACAAGAAAACCCGAGTCCGCCGGCGCCGTTCTAACCTGGTCCAAGCCAGCGGGACCTCGGCCTGAATGGATCCGGGGGGCTGCCTGGTTTTGCGGGGGGGGGGGCCTCCGCTAAGGCCTGACCCACGATCGGGGCCTACCGATCAGCGGGCTGGCCTCTTGGACTGAGGGCCTCTTTTGTTCCGCACCGGCTCTTGTAGCCCTACGCCATGAAAAGGGGCCTCACGGTAGCATGGTGGTTAGCATCAATGCTTCACAGCGCCAGGGTCCCAGGTTCGATTCCCGGTTGGGTCACTGTCTGTGTGGAGTCTGCACGTCCTCCCTGTGTGTGCGTGGGTTTCCTCCGGGTGCTCCGGTTTCCTCCCACAGTCCAAAGATGTGCGGGTTAGGTGGATTGGCCATGCTAAATTTCCCTTAGTGTAAGGTTAATGGGGGGATTGTTGGGTTACGGGTATACAGGTTACGTGGGTTTAAGTAGGGTGATCATTGCTCGGCACAACATCGAGGGCCGAAGGGCCTGTTCTGTGCTGTACTGTTCTATGTTCTATGTTGCGCGAGGCCGGCGTGGAGAAGGGAGCCACAGCGCATGCAAGGCAATCGCGCCGGTCCCACTGCGCATGCTCAGACCGCCGGCGCCCATCTGATGCCGGTATTGGCAGCTGGGGCACCATGGGTCGCTCCAGTGCCGTGCTGGCCCCCTATAGAGGTCAGAATCGCTGCTCCTGAGGCCATGTTGGCGCCGTCGAGAAATGCAATGGCGTTTACGACAGCATCAACACTTAGCCTCAGGATCAGAGAATCCCGCCCACTGTTTTGTGCAGTGAAGAGCACGGGTCCAGACAGACATTTTGCTGCTCAGTGTCAAGGTTCCAGATATCTGCTCCGGGCTGGAGGGGAACTTGCAGGAAGAGCATCCAGTGTTTGAGGTCCACGTAGGAATTCAACCAGGAATGGTAGTCTTCCACCTAATCACCGCAGCCCTGGGAGATGCACTGCAACTGAAGTAGGACCACGTAGCATTGGAGCTGGCCCCAGAGGAACAGGAGGCAGCCGGTGAGGATGGAGAGCTGTCCACCCAACAGGCTGGGCGAGGAGGAGGTGGAATGGAGGGACCGCATGATGGTTCGTCCGATGAGGAGGTAGCAGGGAAGGGCGAGGATGGGTCGGAAACGAGGCACGGGAGGCTGAACAAAATGTGCGCCAAGGCCAAGAACACGGTTGGCACGATTCTCCGCTCTCACGCCGGTTCGGAGAATAGCGGGCCGCTCTGATTTTAATGGCGACGCCGGTCCGACGCCATCCCGCTATTCACCGAACCCCGCACAAACTACACGTTGGCATTCCCAGCAAAGGCCTCGACAGACCCCCCGACACGACCAGAAGCCCGACTTTTTGGCCCCCCGCTATTCTCCGGCCCAGATGGGCCGAAGTCCCGACGTCATCACACAATGTTTCACCCCGGCCAACACACCTGCTTTTCAAGTTCATCAACCAGTCGTGCTGGCTGACGAGAGCTTCGAGGAGGTGAGCGCACCACTCAGCGCACTGCTGGAGTCTGGCCACAACGGGGAAGGCATCCCCGAGAATGGGAGGGGGGTCCAGAACGCGGGGGGTGTGGGTGATGGAGGGGCGAGTGTGGGAGACGGAGGAGGGGGAGTGTGGGAGACTGAGGGGGGAGTGTGGGAGACGGAGGGGGGGAGTGTGGGAGACTGAGGGGGGAAGTGGGAGACTGACGGGGGAGTGTGGGAGACAGGGGGGAAGTGGGAGATGGAGGGGGGAAGCGGGAGATGGAGGGGGGGAGTGTGGGAGATGGAGGGGGGAAGTGGGAGACGGAGTGGGGGAGTGTGGGAGACTGAGGGGGGTGTGGGAGACAGAGGGGGGGAGTGTGGGAGAGTGAGGGGGGGAGTGTGGGAGACGGAGGGGGAGACCCAGGGAAGAAGCTAGCACTTTTCCAGGAGACACATCCGGAGTGAGACTCATCCAGAGTGGGGGATTGAAACTTGGTAATTTGGTGCAGTGAGGTAATTCGGTGCAGAGTGTGAGGACGTGCTTTTTAACCCTGGTAAGTGACTGGTAAGTAGTCTCTCTTTTTCTTTTCATTGTCTAATTTATTTATTTTTATTTTGAAATTCTAGTTGTTTTAAGTTTACCATGGGTTTAAGACATGGCAGGAGATCCCAGACCCGTGTCATGCTCCTCGTGTGCGATGTGGGAGCTCAGGGACACATCCACTGTCCCTGGCTCCTTCACGTGCAAGAAGTGTGTTCAGTTGCAGCTCTTGTTAGACCGCTTGACGGCTCTGGAGCTGCGGATGGACTCACTTTGGAGCATCCGCGATGCTGAGGAGGTCGTGGATAGCACGTTTAGCGAGTTGGTCACATCGCAGGTGAAGGTTACTGAGGGAGATAGAAAATGGGTGACCAAAAGAAAGAGCAAGAGTAGGAAGGCAGTGCAGGTGTCCCCTGCGGTCATCTCCCTGCAAAACAGATATACCGCTTTGAATACTGTTGAGGGAAATGGCTCACCAGGGGAAGGCAGCAGCAGCCAGGTTCATGGCACCGTGGCTGGCTCTGCTGCACAGCAGGGCAGGAAGAAAAATGGCAGGGCTATAGTGATAGGGGACTCGGTCGTAAGGGGAATAGACAGGCGGTTCTGTGGACGCAATCGAGACTCCAGGATGGTATGTTGCCTCCCTGGTGCAAGGGTCAAGGATGTCTCGGAGCGGCTGCAGGACATTCTGGGGGGGGAGGGTGAACAGCCAGCTGTCGTGGTGCACATAGGCACCAACGATATAGGTAAAAAACGGGATGAGGTCCTACAAGCGGAATTCAAGGAGTTAGGAGTTAAACTAAAAAGTAGGACCTCAAAGGTAGTAATCTCAGGATTGCTACCAGTGCCACGAGCTAGTCAGAGTAGGAATGTCAGGATAGATAAGATGAATGCGTGGCTCGAGAGATGGTGCAAGAGGGAAGGATTCAAATTCCTGGGGCATTGGGACCGGTTCTGGGGGAGGTGGGACCAGTACAAACCGGACGGTCTGCACCTGGGCAGGACTGGAACCGATGTCCTAGGGGGGGGGGGGGTGTTTTCTAGAGCTGTTGGGGAGGGTTTAAACTAATGTGGCAGGGGGATGGGAACCGATGCAGGAAGTTGGAAGGTAGTAAAACAGGGACAGAAGCAAAAGGAAGTAAGGGGAAAAGTGCAAGGCAGAGAAGACATAGTCAAAAATCTAAAAGGGCGACAGTACAAGGTACAGTGACTGAGGGGAGCTCAGTGAATAGGCCCAGTAATAACAAAAGGAATAAAACTGGAGATGTTAAGATTCAAAACAGAGGTAAAAAAAACCAACATAAGTGTACTTAACCTGAATGCTCGTAGTATTCGGAATAAAGTAAATGAGTTGATGGCACAAATCATCGTAAATGACTATGATTTAGTGGCCATTACTGAAACATGGTTAAAGGATGGTCACGACTGGGAGTTAAATATCCGAGGGTATCAAACTATTCGGAAGGACAGAGTGGATGGTAAGGGAGGTGGTGTTGCTCTGTTATTTAAGGATGACATCCGGGCAATAGTAAGGGATGACATCGGTGCTATGGAGGATAAGGTTGAATCCATTTGGGTGGAAATCAGGAATAGTAAGGCGAAAAAGTCACTGATAGGAGTAGTCTATCGGCCACCAAATAGTAACGATATGGTGGGGCAGGCAATAAACAAAGAAATAACTGATGCATGTAGAAATGGTACAGCAGTTATCATGGGGGATTTTAATCTAGATGTCGATTGGTTTAACCAGGTCGGTCAAGGCAACCTTGAGGAGGAGTTTATAGAATGTATCCGCGATAGTTTCCTAGAACAGTATGTAATGGAACCTACGAGGGAACAGGCGGTCCTAGATCTTGTCCTGTGTAATGAGACAGGATTGATTCATGATCTCATAGTTAGGGATCCTCTCGGAAGGAGCGATCACAATATGGTGGAATTTAAAATACAGATGGAGGGTGAGAAAGTAAAATCAAATACTAGTGTTTTGTGTTTAAACAAAGGAGATTACAAGGGGATGAGAGAAGAACTAGCTAAGGTAGACTGGGAGCTAAGACTTTATGGTGGAACAGTTGAGGAACAGTGGAGAACCTTCCAAGCGATTTTTCACAGTGCTCAGCAAAGGTTTATACCAACAAAAAGGAAGGACGGAAGAAAGAGGGAAAATCGACCGTGGATATCTAAGGAAATAAGGGAGAGTATCAAATTGAAGGAAAAAGCATATAAAGTGGCAAAGATTGCTGGGAGATTAGAGGACTGGGAAATCTTTAGGGGGCAACAGAAAGCTACTAAAAAAGCTATAAAGAAGAGAAAGATAGAGTATGAGAGTAAACTTGCTCAGAATATAAAAACAGACAGTAAAAGTTTTTACAAATATATAAGACAAAAAAGAGTGGTTAAGGTAAATATTGGTCCTTTAGAGGATGAGAAGGGAGTTTTAATAATGGGAAATGAGGAAATGGCTGAGGAACTGAACAGGTTTTTTGGGTCGGTCTTCACAGTGGAAGACACAAATAACATGCCAGCGACTGATAGAAATGAGGCAATGACAGGTGAGGACCTTGAGAGGATTGTTATCACTAAGGAGGGAGTGATGGGCAAGCTAATGGGGCTAAAGGTAGACAAGTCTCCTGGCCCTGATGGAATGCATCCCAGAGTGCTAAAAGAGATGGCTAGGGAAATTGCAGATGCACTAGTGATAATTTACCGAAATTCACTAGACTCTGGGGTGGTCCCGGTGGATTGGAAATTAGCAAACGTGACGCCACTGTTTAAAAAAGGAGGTAGGCAGAAAGCAGGAAATTATAGGCCAGTGAGCTTAACTTCGGTAGTAGGGAAGATGCTGGAATCTATCATCAAGGAAGAAATTGCGAGTCTTCTGGATAGAAATTGTCCCATTGGGCAGACGCAGCATGGGTTCGTAAAAGGCAGGTCATGCCTAACTAATTTAGTGGAATTTTTTGAGGACATTACCAGTGCAGTAGATAACGGGGAGCCGATGGATGTGGTATATCTGGATTTCCAGAAAGCCTTTGACAAGGTGCCACACAAAAGGTTGCTGCATAAGATAAAGATGCATGGCATTAAGGGTAAAGTAGGAGCATGGATAGAGGATTGGTTAATTAATAGAAAGCAAAGAGTTGGGATAAATGGGTGTTTCTCTGGTTGGCAATCAGTAGCTAGTGGTGTCCCTCAGGGATCCGTGTTGGGCCCACAATTGTTCACAATTTACATAGATGATTTGGAGTTGGGGACCAAGGGCAATGTGTCCAAGTTTGCAGATGACACTAAGATGAGTGGTAAAGCGAAAAGTGCAGAGGATACTGGAAGTCTGCAGAGGGATTTGGATAGGTTAAGTGAATGGGCTCGGGTCTGGCAGATGGAATACAATGTTGACAAATGTGAGGTTATCCATTTTGGTAGGAATAACAGCAAACGGGATTATTATTTAAACGATAAAATATTAAAGCATGCCGCTGTTCAGAAAGACTTGGGTGTGCTAGTGCATGAGTCACAGAAGGTTGGTTTACAAGTGCAACAGGTGATTAAGAAGGCAAATGGAATTTTGTCCTTCATTGCTAGAGGGATGGAGTTTAAGACTAGGGAGGTTATGTTGCAATTGTATAAAGTGTTAGTGCGGCCACACCTGGAGTATTGTGTTCAGTTTTGGTCTCCTTACTTGAGAAAGGACGTACTGGCGCTGGAGGGTGTGCAGAGGAGATTCACTAGGTTAATCCCAGAGCTGAAGGGGTTGGATTATGAGGAGAGGTTGAGTAGACTGGGACTGTACTCGTTGGAATTTAGAAGGATGAGGGGGGATCTTATAGAAACATTTAAAATTATGAAGGGAATAGATAGGATAGATGCGGGCAGGTTGTTTCCACTGGCGGGTGACAGCAGAACTAGGGGACATAGCCTCAAAATAAGGGGAAGTAGATTTAGGACTGAGTTTAGGAGGAACTTCTTCACCCAAAGGGTTGTGAATCTATGGAATTCCTTGCCCAGTGAAGCAGTTGATGCTCCTTCATTACATGTTTTTAAGGTAAAGATAGATAGTTTTTTGAAGAATAAAGGGATTAAGGGTTATGGTGTTCGGGCCGGAAAGTGGAGCTGAGTCCACAAAAGATCAGCCATGATCTAATTGAATGGCGGAGCAGGCTCGAGGGGCCAGATGGCCTACTCCTGCTCCTAGTTCTTATGAGTGTGGGAGATGGAGGGGGGAGTGGGAGACTGAGGGGGGGAGTGTGGGAGACTGAGGTGTGAGTGGGGGAGACTAAGGGGGGAGTGGGAGACGGAGGGAGGGGGGGAGTGTGGGAGACTGAGGGGGGAGTGTGGGAGACTGAGGGGGGAGTGTGGGAGACTGAGGGGGGGTGTGGGAGACTAAGGGGGGAGTGGGAGACGGAGGGAGGGGGGGAGTGTGGGCGACTGAGGGGGGAGTGTGGGAGACGGAGGGGGGAGTGCGGGAGACTGACGGGGGAAGTGGGAGACGGAGGGGGGAGTGTGGGAGACGGAGGGGGGAAGTGGGAGATGGAGGGGGGGAGTGCGGGAGACTGAGGGGGGGGGAGTGTGGGAGACGGAGGGGGGGGGGTGGGAGACTGAGGGGGGAGTTGGGGAGGCGGAGGGGGTAGTGTGGGAGACTGAAGGAGGAGTGGGGGAGACAGGGGGGAGGTGGGAGATGGAGGGGGGAGTGTGGGAGACGGATGGGGGAAGTGGGAGATGGAGGGAGGGGGAGTGTGGGAGACTGAGGGGGGAGTGTGGGAGACGGAGGGGGGGGGGGGTGTGGGAGACTGAGGGGGGAGTTGGGGAGGCTGAGGGGGGAGTGTGAGAGACTGAGGGGGGGAGTGTGGGAGACAGAGGGGAGGGAGTGTGGGAGACGGAGGGGGGAGTGTGGGAGACGGATGGGGGAAGTGGGAGACGGAGGGGGGGAGTGGGGGAGACTGAGGGGGGAGTGTGGGAGACTGAGGGGGGGAGTGTGGGAGACAGAGGGGGGAGTGTGGGAGACTGAGGGGGGGAGTGTGGGAGACTGAGAGGGGAGTGGTGGAAACTGAGGGGGGAGTGTGGGAGACTGAGGGGGGAGTGTGGGAGACGGAGGGGGGCGTGTGGGAGACTGAGGGGGGAGTTGGGGAGGCGGAGGGGGTAGTGGGGGAGACGGAGGGGGGAGTGGGGGAGACTGAGGGGGGAGTGTGGGAGACGGAGGGGGGAAGTGGGAGACGGAGGGGGGGAGTGTGGGAGACTGAGGGAGGGGGGGGGAGTGTGGGAGACGGAGGGGGAAGTGTGGGAGACTGAGGGGGGGGAGTGTGGGAGACTGAGGGGGGAAGTGTGAGACGGAGGGGGGGGGGGAGTTGGAGACGGGGGGAGGAGTGTGGGAGACTGAGGGGGGAAGTGGGAGACGGAGGGGGGAGTGTGGGAGACGGAGGGGGGAAGTGGGAGACGGAGGGGGGAGTGTGGGAGACGGAGGGGGGGTGTGGGAGACGGAGGGGGGGAGTGTGGGAGACTGAGGGGGGAAGTGGGAGACGGAGGGGGGGAGTGTGGGAGACTGAGGGGGGAAGTGGGAGACGGAGGGGGGGAGTGTGGGAGACGGAGGGGGGGAGTGTGGGAGACGGAGGGGGGGGGAGTGTGGGAGACAGGGGGGAAGTGGGAGATGGAGGGGGGGAGTGTGGGAGACCGAGGGGGGAAGTGGGGACGGAGCGGGGGGGGGGGAGTGTGGGAGACCGAGGGGGGAAGTGGGAGACTGAGGGGGGGAGTGTGGGAGACGGAGGGGGGAGTGGGGGAGACTGAGGGGGGGGAGTGTGGGAGACTGAGGGGGGAAGTGGGAGACGGAGGGGGGGAAGTGGGAGATGGAGGGGGGAAGTGGGAGACGGAGGGGGGAAGTGGAAGATGGAGGGGGGAGTGTGGGAGACGGAGGGGGGGGGGGGTGGGAGGACTGAGGGGGGAGTTGGGGAGGCGGAGGGGGGAGTGTGGGAGACTGAAGGAGGAGTGGGGGAGACAGGGGGGGAAGTGGGAGATGGAGGGGGGGGAGTGTGGGAGACTGAGGGGGGAGTGTGGGAGACTGAGGGGGGGAAGTGGGAGACGGAGGGGGGAGTGTGGGAGACGGAGGGGGGGAGTGTGGGAGACGGAGGGGGGGAGTGTGGGAGACAGGGGGGAAGTGGGAGATGGAGGGGGGGAGTGTGGGAGACCGAGGGGGGAAGTGGGGACGGAGCGGGGGGGGGAGTGTGGGAGACCGAGGGGGGGAAGTGGGAGACTGAGGGGGGGAGTGTGGGAGACGGAGGGGGGAGTGGGGGAGACTGAGGGGGGGGAGTGTGGGAGACTGAGGGGGGAAGTGGGAGACGGAGGGGGGGAAGTGGGAGATGGAGGGGGGAAGTGGGAGACGGAGGGGGGAAGTAGAAGATGGAGGGGGGAGTGTGGGAGACGGAGGGGGGGTGGGAGACTGAGGGGGGAGTTGGGGAGGCGGAGGGGGGAGTGTGGGAGACTGAAGGAGGAGTGGGGGAGACAGGGGGGGAAGTGGGAGATGGAGGGGGGGGGAGTGTGGGAGACTGAGGGGGGAGTGTGGGAGACTGAGGGGGGAGTGTGGGAGACTGAGGGGGGGGGAGTGTGGGAGACGGAGGGGGGAGTGTGGGAGACTGAGGGGGGGAGTGGGGGAGACTGAGGGGGGGAGTGGGAGACGGAGGGGGGGGAGTGTGGGAGACTGAGGGGGGGAGTGTGGGAGACGGAGGGGGGAGTGGGGGAGACTGAGGGGGGGAGTGGGGGAGACTGAGGGGGGAGTGTGGGAGACTGAGGGGGGAGTGTGGGAGACGGCGGGGGGCGTGTGGGAGACGGAGGGGGGAGTGTGGGAGACGGAGGGGGGGGAGTGTGGGAGACTGAGGGGGGAGTGGGGGAGACAGAGGGGGGAAGTGTGAGACGGAGGGGGGAGGAGTGTGGGAGACTGAGGGGGGGGGAGTGTGGGAGACTGAGGGGGGTTTTTGGGAGACGGAGGGGGGGATTTGGAGACTGAGGGGGGAGTGGGGGAGACGGAGGGGGACTGGGAGTAGGGGGGGGGTAGGGAGAGAGTGAGCGAGTGATTCATCCAACCCCGGTTACAAAATGTCTGCCACCATGCCATGGCGTGCCGGTCACGAGGACACGGCCGCTGGTTCCCCTGTGGCTTACGGCCACAGGCCACTGACGCACCGGTGAAGAGGACGTAGTTAACTGCCTGTTGGATGCAGAAAGTGACCAGGGGTTCGGCTGCCCGCGTGTCAGCAGCGCGACCAGGCCACCGGGACACACAGGTATCCCGTGGCAGGCGGCTGCCGAGGTGTCGACTAACGTCCGTCTAACATGTCCCGTTTCTCTGCCCCCCACCACCCTTCTGTAGGTTAGCACAATGTCTGCGAACAGAACGGCTATGTTCTGTGCAGTGGTTGGGGCCGCTGCACTGCATTTGGAGATGCAGCAGCATCCACAGCCACAACCCGCAGTGGATGCAGTGCCAGCTGCAGCAGCAGAGGGAAGGGCCGAGGAGTTGCCAGTCGTCGAGCAGCATGGGGGGGTTGGAGGAGGAGGAGGGGGAGGAGGTGAGAGTGAGGGTGCAGCCACGGCGCCAGAGGCGACGACCAAGGCCGAGGGCGTACCGTGTCCAGATCTCTTTCCAGACAATGACGGACATCACCTGCAGGAGGAGACTCCGGCTGAGTAGGGGGACGGTGACACATATCTGTCACCTCGTGGCGCACCTCGCCCCACGTGGAACGGGGGGAGGACACGCGATCCCGGTTGCCATCAAGGTGACGGTCGCTCTTAACTTCTATGCGACCGGCTCCTTCCAGTCTCCGAGCGGGGACCTCTCCGGGATCTCCCAGTTATCGGTGCACAGGTGTATCCGGGATGTGACCGACGCCCTGTATACCATCGCCGATCGCTACGTCACCTTTCCCGAGGACCGAGCAAGTCAAGATTCGCGAGCTCGTGGATTTGCCAGCGTGGCCGGGATACCGATGGTGCAGGGGGCAATCGATTGTGTTCACATCCCATGCGCCCGCCTGCAGGGGACAGGGAGGTGTTCACAAACAGGAGGGGGACATACTCCATGAATATCCAGGTGGTATGCGACCCCCGCATGCGGATCATGAACGTCTGTGCAAGGTTCCCAGGGAGTGTGCATGATTCCTACATACTGGCGCAGTCGTTCATCCCTGCGATGTTTGAGGGACGTCCCCCCCCCGGCTGAGGGGCTGGTTGCTAGGCGACAGTCGTTATCCGCTGAGGTCTTGGCTGATGACGCCTATATGGAGGCCTCAGACCAATGCGGAAACCCGATACAACGAGGCCCATGCAGCAACCAGGGGTGTGGTGGAGCACTGCCTTGGCCTCCTGAAGATGAGATTCAGGTGCCTGGACCGCTCCGGAGGGGCCCTGCAGTACCAGGCCGAAAGGGTCGCTCGCATTGTTGTGGTCTGCTGTGCGCTGCACAACATTGCGATGCAGAGGGGAGATGCCCTGCTGCAGGAGGCGGAGGGAGAAGCCAGTGGCAGTGGTGCCAGCACAGAGGAGGAGGAGGAGGGGGAGGAGGAGGAGAGGGAGGAGGGGGAGGAGGAGGAGGAGGAGGCTGGCGGAGTGGCGGGTGCAGCACGCAGACACGACCCAGGTGCTGGTGATGCCCAGGAGGCGGCACGACGGACCCGGCAAGGACGGCGGGCACGCGACGCCTTGGTGGCAGCACGGTTCACGCGTCGCATGCGACGTCCCCGCTGAACACCAAACCACCACCTGCATCGCCTGTCGCGCAGAGAGTCAACACACAACTGCCACCACCACAAACTCCCGCCCACACCCCCTCTCCGTGTACACTGCTCCACTTCGACATCACCCTTACCACTGGGTCCAGACGGTATGGCACAACGTTGATGGCTGTGTCAGCGGGTGTGATGAGTGCCATGTGGAATGATGACAGCCCGCTCTGCGATGAGCTGTGAGCTCAGAATCGTTAGAGAGAGTCTGACCCATGGCAATAGCTGAACCATCCACCTTGGTGGCCGCTGAGTTCACGTGCCCGCGTGGGGTAGCTGTGGGAGGGGGTGGGGGTGGGGGGGAAGGGACTGCACACCCGGCACCGAAGTTTCACCGCTCGTCAACCCCAGCGACACTCCACCATCACGATTCCTGTGGCTGTGGAACAATCACACGGTATTACAAGGTGGAACAGTGCGTTTAATGTGAACAATAATTTACAGGTGCCCTAGCCCCTACAACTAAACTGTGCCCTTCACCCGTGCCAACTTACTCTGTGTCTCTCTTTGTTGCCTTACGGGCCCTACCACTATGTCTACGTGATTCCCCACAGATTATGCAGCAGGAGTGGAGGAGGACTGCTGCGAATCGCCCCCTTCGACTTGTTTCTCCTTCAGCAAGCGTTTCCTGGGGCGACCCGGCCTTGATGGGCCAGGCTACTCTGCGGGCGTCTCGGGTGATGTGTGCCACCCTGCTCTGCCCGCTGCCCACCCGATGCACCAGGGATGGGACGGGGGGAGGCCGAGAATTCCGGGACGTCCCGTGATGGAGTTAATGGGACGGGCCCCGAAACCTCCTCCTCCCTCGGTGAGCCCGGTGGCCCCCGGGCCTCACTTTGGGACAGAGGTGCGAGCGGGGAGGTGCCCTGTCGCGCCACCGACACCTGGCGTTGCCAGTCCTGGAGGCCTGCAACGGTATCCACCAGGATCCGAAGGTTTGCAGAGACGGAGTCCAGGGAGTTAAGACATTCCCGCCAGGGTCTGTGCGATCTCAACCTGTGAGTGCACGACGCCATCCAGCACATAGTTCAGGCGGTTGATGCTCTCCAAGACTGACTGCTGGGACTGTGCCATGGCCTGCTGGGACTGTGCCATGGCGTGCTGCGACTGGGCCATGACCTGCTGAGACTCGGCCAAGGCCCGCAGCGCGCCGGCAATGTCGTGTTGGCTCTGGCGCATTGCTGCCTGTGAGAGGGCAGCCCTCTCCAGGGCCGAGGATGACGCGTGCACATTAAGCCCAACGCCTTGCAAACCTGACCCATTGCCTCCACCGCGGATGCCACCCGTGCGGTGTCGGCCTGGGTTGCTGCCATGAGCGGCACCACTCCCTGCTCCTGGACGCGGTTTGACTCCTCTAACTGCGTCTGTAGATGCTGGAAGACAGCCCTCATCCCGTCATTGTGTCCCTGGGTTTCCTGATGCATCGGCTGTGCGGGTGGGTTGAGAAACTCCAGGAACTCGGAAAACGGCTGGAAGCCAGCTGCATGCTGGGCCTGGCCTGGCCTCCGCCAGTCCGGGCCCTCGGCTGCTCCGACCTCCACCTGCTGTACCTGCTCAGCTGTGATGTGTGACGCAGACTGTGACCCAGGAGCCTCATCACTAAATAGCCCAACCGGGGTGAGTGCCTCTGGGATGATGGATGGTGTGGGAGATGGTGGATCAGCGGGGAGTCCCATCCTCCCCTCATGCAGGGTTGTCTCACTGTGCCGCAAGCTCGAGGTCGTCTTGGGTGCACGCCTCCTCTATGTCATCAGCCCGCTGAGAGGCGCAGGGCGTTCGCGGGCCATTTCTCTCTCTTCCTCTCTCGCCGCCCTCTGGGCGTCCTGCTCCACAGGTTCGGTGGGGGAGGATGGGACTCCCCGCTGATCGGGCACCCTCTGTCCTGCGGCCCTGGGTGCGGTGGGGGGCAGATGGCTGTGTCTGCCTGGAGGCAGACGGCCCTGGTCGTTTGGCATCACGTCCTAGGGAAGAGAATGAAACGGGTTATTTAAAGACGCTCGGCCGGGCGCTGGACGGTCCCAGTGGGCAGGGTGTGAAGGGACAGAGGATGGGGGAGGTGTCCCAGTGGGCAGGGTGTGACGGGACAGAGGATGGGGGAGGTGTCCCAGTGGGCAGAGTGTGAAGGGACAGAGGATGGGGGAGAGGGGGGGCGGGGTGGTGGTGTTTGACATGCAGGATTTTCTCACTTGGTGCAGCTCCGCCAACCTCGCATTGCGCGATCTCCCGGGTGGCAGATCCCCCAACAAGGTCCAGTGCCCTCTGCTCAAACGTGGTGAGGGGGCGCAGGATGGGCGAACCCCCTCCAGTCTTGTTCCGCTCACGAGTGTTGTGAGCGGTCTTGTCCTGTTGGGGGAGGGGGCATAGGTAGATCATTACAATACGGCAGGTATCAGCAGGCCATTCAGATACTGGCACAGTTTGGGGGTCAAGTTGTAATAAGACCATTGCATCTCTCCACGGGGGCCAGAGCGCTGGGTCTGTGACTACTTAGTGAACCACCCTCAACTCACTCTGCCCCAATCCCCCTCCACCCCCCTGTGCCAGGGGGGGAGGTGGGTGATTAAGTAAAGTGGGGGAGGGGGATGGTTTGACCCGGGGGCACCCTCTTGGCACTTACCCTGGCAGCTCTGGTGAGGTCGTGCAGCTTTTTACGGCACTGCTCCCCAGAGCGAGGGGTCTGCCCCACAGCACTGACGGCAGCAGCCACCTCTTGCCAGGCCTGGCGCACCGCGCTGGCAGGGTGGCGATGCCCTCTTCTCGGGCAGATGATGCCCCTCCTCTGCTCCACCTCATCGAGGAGCGTTTCTATGTCGGCCTCAGCAAACCTCGGCGCTGCCCTCCGTGGCCCCGACATATTTCCCGTCCCGTTCCTGTGCTCGCCCGCGCCGTTTTACGACGTTGGGCGCGTCACGTGGCCGTGTTCGTGGCGTCGCCGTGTTCCGACGTCATCTGGAACGTAATTGCCGCGGCCCTGTTCCTCGCCCATTTCCCAGGCGTGAATACCTCGGGAACGGGGCCGTGTCGGGCCGTCGGCAATTTCGGCCGTTTTCACGGCCGACTTCGCAATTTACCGCGGGTGCGGAGAATCGCGCCCGGGATGTCCGCATCGGCTCTGGGTTCACCGACTGGGGAACTGGTCAGGGGAACAGACATCGCATCCCATCTCCCCCGGAGTGGTGAGTGCCGGCTGAACTGCGGTCCCTGGCTAAACCCACCCACAACGTCCGCCCATTCCCCCCCTCCCAAATTTCCCTGCGCCCCCTCTACCGCCAGGCCAGACCAGACCAGCCCTCTGATTCTTCTGATTGAGCACCGAGGCAGGTTGTAACATTGTGCACAGGTGTTTAATGTGAACAAATATATACAGGTTTGTGCCCTGGTCCCTAATGCCAAACCGTGTCCTGCACCCATGCCAACTTAACTAGTGTCTACTTTTCTGACCTTATGGGCCCTAACGCTTTGCCTAGGTGAATCCCCAGGCTGTACATCCGGAGTGGAGGTGGCCTGCTGCGATATTGCCGTGACCTGGGTCCCCTTTGGCGGGCATCTTCTGGGGTGACTGGGCCTGGATGGGCCCAACTGCTGCTTGGGTGTCTCAGGTGGCTTGGTGCCGCCCTGTTCTGCCCGCTGCCCATGTGATGTGCCACAGGCAGGAGGAGGGGTAATCTGAGGCGCTGTAGTGTTCCGCCACTGATGGTCCTTGGGCTGCTCCATGAGACGGGGTACGAGCGGAGCGAGGACCTGAGGCTCCCCTGCAACCTGGCACTGCCAGGTCCTGGAGGCCCACTCTGGTCGCGAATAGGGTCTGCATGCTCACAGCAATGGAGCACAGGGAGTGGACCACCTCCGTCTGGGACCCGGCCACATTATGCTGTGATTGTGACAGCACCCTCTGGGTCTATGCCACGTCAACCAGTGCCTGGGAAATGCTGCCGACGATGTCAGCCATGACCCACTGTGACTGGGCCACGTATGGTACGCCGCTGCAATGTCCAGGTGACTCTGGTACATGGCTGCCTGTGATAGGGCAGCCCTCTCCTGGGCCTCGGCCACCGCCTGTACAGATTGTCCCAGGCTTTGGGCATGTTGATCCATGGCGGAAACCTTCGCCCTCAAGGCTTCCACCACACGCCACCCGTGCGGTGTTGGCCTGAGTGGCACGCATGGTCGGCACCAGCTCCTGCACACGGTTGGACTCTTCCAAATTCACCTGCAGGTGCTGGATGCTCGCCGACAACCCCTTGTAGTCCTTGGCTCTGCAACTGCATCACCACAATCGATGGGTCTGTCCTTTCCAAAACTCCGAAGATCCTCTGGACGGCACTAGTCCCTGGGTTCGGCCCATCTGCCCCCTCGGGGTTTCCTACCTCCACATGTTGTACGGCAGCATGTGTGTGGTGTGCCCCGATAGTGTCCCAGGAGCCTCTTCGCTAAAGTGCCCAACCAAGGTGAGCGTCTCTGGGTTAATGGAGGGTGTTGGACAGCTGTGAAGCGAAGTCAGTGTCTTCCCCGGACTCAAGCTCCAGGGTGTCACTGGATACGGGTCGATGACTCCCGTCCATGTCGGTGTGATCATCATTGCTACTTGACACCTGGGGTTGTGGTTGGGGCAGGGGACACCTGAAGGGCCCAAAACAGAAAATGCCCAGTGTTAGACAGTCTGACGCATGCAGCCCAGGGCTGGGGAGCTTATGGCTTCAGTGGTCAGGGCACCCGACCATGGTGGCCGGTATAGGTGCCGGCATGTGGTTCAGCGTGGGGTTCGGTCGCCCACCGGGTGGGGATATGTGTGTGGGACGAGGGTTGGTGCTAAGGGCACAGTGCGGCCTACTCACCCTGACCGCCCTGAGGAGGTCGTGCAGATTCTTTTGGCACTGCTGGCTGGTCCTCGAGGTGTTGCCAACTGCGCTGACGTCCTCTGCCACCTGCACCCAGGCCCACGAAAGCTGGTGACTGGCAATCTCCTTTACACCCAGTCAACCTCTCCTCCATGGCGTCCAGCAAGATCTCCAGTTCGGCATCTGCAAACCTTGGTGCCACTTATCTTGCTGCCATGTGTTGACTGGGATGGTGTATGTGGGGAGTGAAGTGTGTATATGTGGTTGCAGCTTGTCAGCCTCCTGAGTGTCAATCCCGAATCCGGCACCATTTCTCATTGGAATTAATTGTGTTCCACGTAGCGCCGGTGCTAGCCCCTTAACAATCAGTGAATTGGTCCAGATGCAGCGCCAGTTGTGCTGTCATAGAAGTCTACGAATCCTGGCCCAGTGCCAACATATGGGCCGGATTCGCCGTTGCTCGATGCCGATATCGTAATCGGCAATCAGGCGGACAATTCATGTTTACGACCGAATCGGGGGCAGCGCTTGTTTTCGGATGCTCCGTCTCCTCCAAAACAGTGTCATCGAGGAGTACGCCGCACACCATTGGGACGTCCTCAGAACGTTACCTAAAGGCCCTCTACCATTGCTCCGCCCCCGATGGGCCGAGTTCCGAACGCGCGGTCGACTCATTGTCTCAGCGGCCAGGAACTCGGCAAGGCGGCTACGGACTGTGTCCAGCACCGCCACAGTCGGGGAGGAAGGGGGGAGCCATGTCGCTGGCCGGAGGGTCTTCATCGAAAGCTGGGGGGACTGGTAGAGGGTGGCCCGGGGGTGTCCAGGGGGGCACCATCTGGTAGGTTGGGTCCGCAGGCGACCGGCACCATGTTTTACGGCGTCACCGCTGCAGGTCGCCGCTGTGCGCATGCACTGCCACGAACTCAGCAATTCTCCGGCTATTACGTGTGTTATACGTGGCACGACTGGTAGCCCCTCACCGGTAGGAGGGTCGGTGCGGGGGCGCCGCCGATTTTTTTATCGGAAAACTAGACACTTCCTGTGGACATAGCCTCAAAATCAGAGAATCCAGCCCATAGTCTCGGGAACGGAGAATCCGAGCTCACATCTGAATCATTGTTTATAGTTCTGGGGCACACATACCCCAAAAATGACTATGTGCGATTGTGGATGGGTTTGGCAGGATGTTTGCCGCCGGCTTTTTGGGTGAGAACAGACCTGTATCCACCTGCATTTAGAGCGCGATCCAATTGTCACAGTGCGCCTGAACGTCTGCTTGCTGTGATGCAGCGTGGCAGATAAAAGTCAGGAGACCCTGCTCCCAGGATCTTCCCAGATCGCAGCCCCTCACACGATTTAACACGATCTTGCAAGTCGATGGCTCCCATCCGTGTCGAAGTTTAATGTGCAGATTCCCGAGGTACCTGAGGCTTTGGGGCCTATCCCCTTCACCCCGGAGACCTCAGGCGAGCGCCGTTTGGTAATGGTCTCCACAAATGGGGAGCAAATGCAACATTTATCAGGGATCAGAGACTCCCAGATGCATACCCTTTGTCGTTCCCTGGCACTGCCAAGGGACCCAGGTGGCACTGCCAGCTGGCAGGGCACTGCCAGGGTGCTAGGTTGGCATTGCCAGGTGCCAAGCTGGCATTTCTTGCAGGTGATCGGGCCGTGTGTGCCCTGCATGGGTGCGGGTTGAATCTTCCTGTCGTGCGTTCAGGCTGGGTGGGGATGGGCCGGGAGGGGGGGTCGTGGGTCACTTTGGGGACCTTGAAGATCGGGTCACCATTTAAAGATGACGTTCTGATCTCTTAATACGCTGGGGAGCTCCTCAGTGTACAAAATGGGGCGAAGTGCAGTCTCGGCTGTGCGTTCCCCACTGAGGCCAATTAATAGGCTGCCCAATTTCAAAGTGCGTTGAGGGTCCCCCACCCATGGATAATGGGACCGCCCGCAGACATGGTGAAGATGACCCTCAACCCCTGATCGCTAAGAGGTAACCTTCCATCCTTCACTGAAAGTTATTATGAGCCCCCGCATTGGTAAATTCCTGCAGTGCACCTTGTAGATGGTACACACTGCTGCCACTGTTCATCGGTGGAATGTTTGTGGAAGGGGAGCAAACAAGAGGACTTTGTCCTGGATGGTATCAAACGTCTTGAGTGTTGTTGGTGCTGCACTCATCCAGGCAAGTAGGGAGCATTCCTTTACACTCTATGACTTCTGCCTTGTATATGGTGGACAGGCATTGGGGAGATCAGGAGGCGAGTTACCAGCCACAGGATACCTAGCCTCTGATCTGCTCTTGTAGCCACAGTATTCATGTAGCTAGTCCAGTTCAGTTTTGATCAATGGTAACCCCCTGAATGTTGATAGTGGGGGATTCAGGTGGTGGTGATACTTCTGAATATTAAGGGGGTCATGGTCAGATCATCTCTGGTTGGCAATGGTCATTGCCTGGCAGTTGCGTGACATGAATGTTATTTGCCATTTGTCAGCCCAAGTCTGAATGTTGTCCTGGTCTTGCTGCATATGGACATAAGAACAAGGAGCAGGAGTAGGCCATTTGGCCCATTGAGGCTATGACGCCATTCAAACAGATCACAACTGATCACCTACCTCTTATGCCATTTTTCCAACTAACCCCATATCCCTTGATTTCATTGGTATCCAGAAATCTATCGATTTCTGTCTTGATCGTGCACAATAATGGAGCTTCCATAGCCATCCAGGGTGGAGAATTCCAAAGATTCACCTCTTGGAGTGAAGAAATTCCTCCTGATATTCAGCCTTAAATGGCCTACACTTACGCTGAGACTGTGTCCCCTGGTTCTAGATCCCATAACCAGGAGAAATATCCTATCAGCATCTACCCTGTTGTGATGAATGTAGCAATTTCAGATATTTCATATTACTTGATGCCATAAAAGTTAATCCTCTTGGTTGGTGTATGTATGACTTCTGCAGTAGTATTTTTGAAGAATCCTCGTTTGAAATGTTTTTGGAGCCAGAGTGCAATTAAGACATTGTAAAAGCTTGGGCTAATGGAGTTTTGTTTGGATTAAAGGGGTTCCTGTGGAGTAAATTAAATACCAAGGGCGGAATTCTCTGTTCCAGCGGCTAAGTGCCGGCGCCAACGGAGAATCCGCGGATGGTTCATGATAGTAAAATCGGCGCAAACCCCTCACCAATTCTGGTACCGGTGAGGGGCTAGCACCGGTGCTGTGTGAACCACCCACGGATCGCGTGGAAAATGGTCAGGTCCCAGGCTGTGCATCCACAGCGCTAACAGCCTGCACCGGTTGCGCCGAACAACATGGCGCCAGCCGTGCTGGAACACTAACCCCTCCCCCCCCCACCCCGACCCCACAGTCCACCTTCTGGCCACCTCCACCAGTCCCCCCCCCCCCCCCCCCCCCCCCACCCCCGCCCCCCGCAGCCCTAGGAGAAGCCACAGCCAGCAGCATGGATCATGGATGAGTATGACAGCGCTGGACACAGTCCGCAGCCGGCACACCGGGCTCCTGATTGCTGGGACCACTTGTGCCCCGTGGCGTCGGGACCCCGGCACATTAGTGGCGGAGCATCGTGGGTGGGCCGGCCGACGACACGCAAACGGCCTTGCAACTGCGTGCAGCACGCGTCCCAGTGATGCCGGTTTGGAGCGGGTGGAGCATCGCAAACCGGTGTCTGCCCCAATTCTGCCGTCGGTATCCATTCTCTGCCCGATCGCCGATCCCGATTTCGGCGTTGGGCTACGGAGAATCCAGCCCTGTGGTAGTATGACTAGGGAGATTACGGTACCTTAGAATCATGCTGCCATTTGTGCAGAAGACTCACTGCCCATTGGCTCAGGCATGTCATGTGCCTCTCTGCCAATTGGCTGAGGCTAGTCATGTGACTACCCGCTGATTGGCTGAGAGGTTGGTAGCTCCGCCTACGGGGCGGGGTATAAGAACCCGTACCGGCTGGCAGTCGATCTTTCTCTGTACGTCTACTGCCGGGCACACATCTAGTGTATTAAAGCCTGCTGTTTGGAACTACTTCACGACTCGAGTCCAATTGATGGTGCATCGAGCCCATTGTCTTTTGGCTTGGTAAGATGATGTCATTAATAGGAGGAGCTAAGGGACCAAGCGTTTTGCAGAACAGTAGTTTAATTGAGTTCTAGATTGGGATGTGAGACAACGTCAAGCATCTGTCCGCAGTTCAGTTAAAGATTTGATTGGGGACAGACCAGAAGCAGAATGTGCCTGTGAATAGGATAGGCAGTTTCAGCAGTGAGTTGAGACAGACAGGAGTTTGCAGTTGGTTCTGGCGATGGAAGTCAAACTATGAAGACAGTTTCTGAAGACTTCAGCTAGAAATCCCGCATTGTTCTGAGAAGATTCAGGTCTATCCTTTACAACATTCACAATGTAGAGTGTCCGGACATGTCTGTAGAGCAGGTATTCCTGAGTGCCAACTGTATTGAAAGTGGATTGAGAGCTGAGATGGCTTTGTTGTTTGAGTGGGAATAAAGATAGCAGTTAAGGGTTACTGTGTCACTGCATTGATTAGCATTATTTAAGGGGTAAGTGCAAACTACTTTTCTTGTGTGATGTTAAAGTTATTTTAATACGGTGTTAGTAATAAAGTTTGTTTTAACATATCATATCCCGATTTTGCATGAAATCACTCCTGGATCAAGGCATTTCACAACATTGAAATAAAATACTGGGGTTTTTTTGTCCAGTGTCCCAGTCACCATTGGGACTGGTCTGGGATTTTAATACTGTCAAGCTGTGTAAGAATTGTGTAAGTTAGAATGAGATTGCCTCTCATTCTTCAGGATTGCAGAGAATACACTGAAAAGCAAAGTCCAGAATTTGATGTCCGTTCAGCGCTGAGCAGTTGGTCTCTGACAGGGTGATAGCACAGTTACATTGAGCCTCATGGTGGTGATGATAAAAATAATAATCGCTTATTGTCACAATTAGGCTTCAATGAAGTTACTGTGAAAAGCCCCTAGTTGCCACATTCCGGCGTCTGTTCAGGGAGGCCGGTACGGGAATTGAACCCGCGCTGCTGGCCTTGTTCTGCAATACAAGCTAGCTGTTTAGCCCACTGTGCTAAACCAGCCCCCAATGTATAGGACAGTTACATTGAGCCTCAATAATTCTAGGTATACAAAATTAAGAAAAACATTTGTTTTTGCTCCTAATCACCTGACTCGATGCAAAGTAGGTGGGCATGTTGGCATGTAAAGAGGATGATGTGTCAAAACTCATCAGCACTGTGCAGAACAAGCACATATCATTACCACGTACCGTTCAGGTCTGAACTCCTCAGGCTCTGGCCAGTATGCTGGATCACGATGCAGGACGTAGGCAGGAACCATGACCACAGTCCCCTTTGGAACAGTTAGCCCATTGAGCTGGACATCTTTCTTGCACACTCTGTCAATACGGGGTGCAGGAGGGAACAGGCGCAAGGTTTCAGATATCACCATTTCCATATACTCCAACTGCATCACCCCATCATAGGTGGGAGGAGCCTACACACAAGAGAAACACTTGATAAATAAACAAGACACTTGTGGAAACTGGGGTCAGGAAAATCCAGAAAATCAAAATTGAAGAAACTATTAGCCTTCCAACAGGAATGACCAATCTCTCATTGCTCCTAATTACCTATTTCAGAGCAACGCAGAATGGACAGATTATCTAAATGTCGTCTATTATGGATAAAGAATGATCGTCTAAATAGGAGTGGGGGAGGAGCAGAAAATGGGAGAGCCATTCAATGAAGAGTGGCAAATGGGGCAGGGCTATGGGGGTGGTCTTGAGTTAACACATGGAAGGAAAAAGCAGAATGAAGTGAAGAGGATCCAGGGATATTGGACATCACAGTGCAGCAGGGAATGCAACATCAATGAGGCCATTCACTTCATGGGAACTCATCATCATCCCCAATAGGATAGGAACGGCTCTACTCTCTGTTGACTCCCTCCCCATCAACATTTGGCTGAACAGTTGTTCATTGAAGAAATGTAAATGGACTTGACTTCAAAGCCCAATAAACACAGCACATTGTGGACATTTGAAAACAATAGAAAAATCCTCGAAGCTGATGGTGGTTGTACACCATAGGAAATGAACTAATTCACTGCTGTAAATGGAAATTCTACAAACACACAGCCATGTCGTTCAAGTCAAAGGATGGAAAATCAGGCAGATTACTCTCTTCAGCCAATGTATCTAAAACAGTGTTCTTCAAAGTCGGGGGCGCGACCTGCGGGTGAGTCGCGGGCGGGTGTCGGGAGGCTCGTGGAGCCGTTGCCCGCGGCGCTCCTGATCGCGCAAATCCCCATGCAGCAGCCGGCGGTCAGGAAAATGTCAAAAAAAACATTTGCCCGCATTGCACATGCGCGCACGATGATCGGCGCGCACATGCATTCCGTGAACATGTCAAAAAACAAATTTGTCGCATTGCGCATGCGCACACGATGATCGATGCGCATGCGCATTCCGAGAACATGTTAAAAAAAATTCAGCCGCATTGCGCATGTGCGCACGATGATCAGTGCGCATGCGCAAATCGGGCACGCATGCGCAGTGCGGCCGCTACTTTTTCTAAATGGCTGCAGCTTTTTGTTTTACAAGTTCTGTAATGATTTTTATTCATTTATTTTATTCATTTAATTTTTATTTTTTTCATTTATTGTATTAATTTTAATTTTTTTAACAAGTTCTGCGGGGGGGGGGGGGTTTATTCGATAAAATTTTACAGGAAAAAAATTCAGAACTTTGGACGGCTGGAGACTCCATACATTCTGACACCGGAAGGCTTCACCTTCATCCAACAGGTTCCATTGGAGGAGCGTGTACGAGGGCCAAAACCATTTCCTCCATTTTTGTTAGCAGCAAACAAGGTAAGAGAAATGGTGGGTCACACAGGTCGGCCAACGTGGGTCGCGAAGGTCGGCCGGCGTGGGTCACGAAGGTCGGCCGAGTTGTGTCCCGAAGGTTGGCCGGTTGGTAAAAATGGGAAAAAAGTTTGAAGAACACTGATCTAGAAGATGAAGCTTACTCATCATCCTTGCGTGCTTGGGAAATGATTCCCATTGGTAAATCACAGATCTCTCGGCATCAGCTATGTCTCAGCACCAAACCCTCTCCTCAGTCAGAAGATTGTGGTTTTAAATTCACCCTCGGGGACTTCCGGTGGTGGCGATGACGTAGGAAGCCGTACATTTGGGAGCTCCCGATTCAAACGGGCTTTTCGGCTCTTTTTAGAGCCCAAAATGGGATTTTTTCGACGTCTCCCAGTGGGAGAAGGCGTGGTGATCAACTTTCTCCACATTTAATACCTCGAACTCGGAGTGGAAAGCGGGAAAAAAACGGCAGCAGCTCCCCAGAAAAAACGGGGGGAAGGATTCCAAAATGGTGGCCGGCGGAGCACCAGAGGAGTGGAGGCTGTGAGCGCAGGAGCAGCAAGCTGCTCTCCTGCGCTGTTTTGCAGATTTTAAGGCTGAGGTGCTGAGCTCTCTGCAGGAAACGAATAAAAAGCTTTTGGAGGTTCAGACGATCGAGGGTGCTGCCATCCAGGCGTTGCAGGAGCAGGCCGCTGAACGAGAGGAGGAGGCCGTGGTCCTCGTGAGTAAGGTGGAGGGGCATGAGGCACTCCATAAGACCGCTTCGAGGAGCTTGATCTCTTCATGAGGCGGAAGAATCTGAGGATCTTGGGCCTTGCGGAGGGGCTGGAGGGGTCGGATCTGACAACCTACGTGGCCATGGTGCAGAACCCGCTAGTGGGGGCACGATCTTTCCATCTGCCCCTGGAGCTGGAGGGAGCCCACAAAATACTGGCCAGGAGGCCTACGGAGAATGAACCCCCGCGTGCGCGTGCGGTGCTGGTGAGGTTCCACCGGTTCAGTAATCGGGAGCATGTGCTGTGCTGGGCCAAGAAGGTGAAGAGCAGCAATTGGGAGAATGGGGTAGTACGGATCTACCAGGATTGGAGTGCGGAGGTGGCTAAGCGGCGGTCCGGGTTTAATTGGACGAAAGAGGTGCTCTATAAGAAGAAAATAAAGTTTGGAATGTTGCAGCCGGCGAGTTTGTGGGTAACTTACTTGGAGCGGCATTATTATTTTGATCCCCCGGAGGAGGCGTGGGCCTTTGTGCGGACGGAGAAGCAGGAAATGAACTAGGGGTTGGGGGTTGCGGGGTCGGTTGTAATGCTTTATTGCTGATTTCTGCTGTTGCTGTGTTTTTTCTGTACTTTTGTAATTTTGATATGGTTATTTATTGGGGGGTTGTTCTGTTTTTTGTTGGGGGCCATTGTTTGAGTTTTGTATTTTGTGGGGGGTTTGTTGTATTCTGTATAGGGTTAGGGGTATGGAGTGGGGCTGGTATTTGGGAGCTGCGTCAGAAGGGTGTGGTGGGGCAGTGCGAAAGCGCGGGCGTTCCTCTGGTTTCCCGCGTTGCGGGGCTAGGGGGTGGACATGGGGGGGGGGCGGGGCCTTAACTGGTTCCTCCCCGCGCTGGAGCGGTGCCTTGAGGAGTGACAGGATGGGGGACGATCCCACTTTGGGAGGGGTCGGGTTTTTGGCGGGAGTTTCAGGGGTCAGCAGAAGTTAGCTGACCCACGGAAGTACAATGGAGGACGGTTTGCGGCTCGGAGGGTTCCTAGCCTGGGGGGGGGGGGGGAAGGGGGGGGGGGGGAGTGGGGGGAAAAGGGGAATACCGGGTTGCTGCTGGCAGGGTCAGGAAGGAGCTGGTGTGGGCCGGGGGGACAGAGGTGAGGTGTTGTCGCCGTGGGGACTGGGTCGGGCGGGGGGGGGGGGGGGGGCTGGCCTGGGGCGGGCAGTCGACGAGCTATGGCTAGTCGACGGGGGAGGGGGGCGGGACGCCCTCTGATCCGGTTTGTCACCTGGGCAGCACGGTAGCATGGTGGTTAGCATAAATGCTTCACAGCTCCAGGGTCCCAGGTTCGATTCCCGGCTGGGTCACTGTCTGTGCGGAGTCTGCACGTCCTCCCCGTGTGTGCGTGGGTTTCCTCCGGGTGCTCCAGTTTCCTCCCACAGTCCAAAGATGTGCGGGTTAGGTGGATTGGCCATGCTAAATTGCCCGTAGTGTCCTGTAAGGTTAGGGGGGGGGTTGTTGGGTTACGGTATAGGGTGGATACATGGGTTTGAGTGGGGTGATCATTGCTCGGCACAACATCGTGGGCCGAAGGGCCTGTTCTGTGCTGTACTGTTCTATGTTCTATGAATGCGAGAGGACTGAATGGGCCGGTGAAGCGGTCTAGGGTACTTGCTCATCTGAAGGGGCTGAAGGCAGATGTGGCAATGCTTCAGGAGACCCACCTGAAGGTGGCGGACCAGGTCCGTCTGAGGAAGGGGTGGGTGGGGCAGGTTTTCCACTCCGGGTTGGATGTGAAGAACCGGGGAGTGGCGATTCTAGTGGGGAAAAATGTGTTGTTTGAGGCAACTGAGGTGGTGGCGGATAAGGGGGGCAGGTTTGTTATGGTAAGGGGCAGGCTACAGGGAGGGAAGGTGGTACTTGTTAGTGTGTATGCCCCAAATTGGGATGATGCGGGCTTTATGAGGCGAATGCTGGGACGTGTCCCGGATCTAGAAGCGGGAGGTCTGATTGTGGGGGGGGGACTTCAATACGGTGTTGGATCCTTCACTGGATCGGTCCAGTTCAAGGACGGGTAGGAGGCCGGCGGCGGCCAAGGTGCTGAGAGGGTTTATGGACCAGATGGGAGGGGTGGACCCATGGAGGTTTGTGAGGCCGAGGGCACGGGAGTACTCTTTTTTCTCCCATGTACATAGGGTTTATTCTCAGATAGACTTCTTCGTGGTGTGTAGGGGACTGATTCCGAGAGTGGAGGAGGCCGAATATTCGGTCATTGCAATCTCCGACCACGCTCTGTATTGGATGGAGTTGGAGATGGGGGAGGTGCGGGACCAGCGCCCGTTGTGGCGGTTGGATGTGGGGTTGTTGGCGGAGGAGGAGGTGTGCAGGAGGGTCCGGGAAAGTATTGAGGGGTATCTCGAGGTGAATGATACGGGGGAGGTCCGGGTGGGGATGGTCTGGGAAGCCCTGAAGGCAGTGATTCGTGGGGAGCTGATATCCATCAGGGCACACATGGAGGGGAGTGAGAGGGATAGACTGGTGGGGAAGATCCTGGAGGTAGATAGGAGGTACGCTGAGGCACCAGAGGAGGGACTGTTGGGGGAGAGGCGCAGCCTGCAGGCTAAATTTGACTTGTTGACCACTAGAAAGGCGGAGGCACAGTGGAGGAAGGCACAAGGGGCAGTATACGAACATGGTGAAAAGGCGAGTAGGATGCTGGCTCATCAGCTCCGCAAGCGGGATGCGGCTAGGGAAATTGTTGGAGTGAGAGATAAGAGTGGGAATGTGGTGCGGAAGGGGGTAGAGGTGAATGAGGTCTTCAAGGACTTTTACGGGGAACTGTACCGGTCGGAGCCAACGGTGGAGAGGAGGGGAATGGAGAGGTTTCTCGACGGGCTATCTTTCCCGAAGGTGCGGGAGGAGGAGGTGGAGGGGTTGGGGGCACCGATTGAGCTGGAGGAGCTGGTTAAGGGGATCGGGCAGATGCAGTCAGAGAAGGCACCGGGGCCGGATGGGTTCCCGGTGGAGTTTTATAAAAAGTTTGTGGACCTAGTGGGCCCCTTGCTGGTGCGGACACTTAATGAGGCGTGGGAAGGGGCGACTTTGCCCCCGACAATGTCGCGGGCGCTGATTTCTTTAATCTTAAAGAGGGACAAGGACCCCCAGCAGTGTGGTTCATACAGGCCCATATCTCTCCTTAATGTGGATGCCAAGGTGCTGGCAAACATCCTGGCCACCAGGATAGAGGACTGTGTGCCAGGGGTTGTACACGAGGATCAGACAGGTTTTGTGAAGGGAAGGCAGCTGAACACGAATGTGCGGAGATTGTTGAATGTCATCATGATGCCGGCGATTGAGGGGGAGGCTGAGATAGTGGTGGCGCAGGATGCGGAGAAGGCCTTCGATAGGGTGGAGTGGGGGTACTTATGGGAGGTTTTGGGGAGGTTTGGATTTGGTGAAGGGTTTATTAGATGGGTGAAGCTGCTATATGAGGCCCCGATGGCGTGTGTGGCCACGAATCGGAGGAGGTCGGAGTACTTCCGGCTTTATCGAGGGACCAGGCAGGGTTGCCCCCTGTCCCCCTTATTGTTTGCATTGGCAATCGAACCATTGGCAATGGCGTTGAGGGATTCAGGAAGGTGGAGGAGTTTGGTGCGGGGTGAGGAGGAACATAGGGTGTCGTTGTATGCCGATGACCTGCTACTGTATGTGGCGGACCCGGTGGGAGGGATGCCGGGGGTGATGGAGCTGCTAGCTGAGTTTGGGACCTTTTCAGGCTATAAACTAAATCTAGGCAAGAGTGAGGTGTTTGTGGTGCACCCTGGGGACCAGGAGGAGGGAATTGGTAGGCTCCCGCTTAGGAGGGATGGGGAGAGTTTTAGGTACCTGGGGGTGCAGGTGGCCAGGGACTGGGGGACTCTTCACAAGCATAATTTCACCAGGCTTGTGGATCAGATGGAGGAGGAGTTCAAGGGGGGGGGGGATGTTCTTTATTGTTTCTATTTTTTTTCTTCTATGGTTATTTAACTTAATATTGTGTTAATTTAAGTTGTTGTTAATATGTTTTGTTGTTCATTGAGGATGGGAGAATGTTTATGACTGTTATCATTATTGTTGTTGTTGGTATTTTATTGCGGTTTGCTGTTATATAAATACAAAATTTTTCAATAAAAATTATTTTTAAAAAATAAATTCACCCTTGAGATTTCGCACAACAATCCTGGCAGTCACAGCAATGCAGTACTGAGGTCTTTCTAACGAGACTTTAAACAAAGGCCCCTCTCAGTTGGATAGAAAACCTTGTTGGAGGATGTTGAACAGCGAGGGAGTTCTCAGGGCAACATTTATCTGGTCACTGTCAAATTGCTCTGTGTAAATAGGCTGCTGTATTTTACATCATAACAGTGACTTGGTCAGAGATTAGCTGTAAAGAGCTTTAGTATGTCCCTTGGTCATGGAAGTCACGACAGAAATGCAAGTTCTTTCTTGTCCATTCTCAAGCACTCACTTTGTTTGGAAAAGCCTCATCTATTTCCTGCTGTAGTTTCTTCTGTACGTCTGGGTGCATCGCCAGATTGTACGCGGCAAATGCCAATGTGCTGCTACTGGTCTCATACCCGGCTAAGAAAATGGTCAGGACCTGCGCCAGAATCTCCGAGTCAGTCAGAGCTGCAGAGAACCAGAAGAATCAGGATATGGATCAGAAACATCACCTTATAACACAGAAATAAAAATGTTGGGTTTTCAATGCAAATATTTCGAAACACCCATTATTAGTAGTAAGTACAATGCTGCAGATAATTCACTGTGTCCAATAAGCATGCGAGGAGCGTCAAATTAAACACTTATATCAATGCCGGCAGTAACTCCAGTGCCCAGACACACAAGGGTGTAAGGATGATTAATGTTTTGACTCAATTTTCCTGCACAACCCAGTTTTCAATATCAGGCCCATGATTGGGCAGAATCACTGGCCAGACACAAGGCAATTCCCACTGGGGTAAAAATAAAATCCCGGTAGGGGTTAGACCTCCCCAGAATGTTCCCACATACCCCTCACTGGGGTAAAAGGGGCTGGGAGTAGATCCCATGCCTAACCTGTCAGTCAGGTAGGACAGGCGAAATTGCAAGCAAAACTAAAAGTGAAGAGTGAGTGTTAATTTCAGGAACAGAAAGAAGCAAGGATGAAGGGAATGAGGAGCTTTCCACTGATGGTACCTTTGTCTGTTGACTTGCTGACATCATTCTGTTTCCGGGAGCTGGTTTCAGTCACTTGAGAATCAACCATCAGCTGCAGAAAATCTACCCGATCCTGAGAATTCAACAAGGACCATGTGAGGATTCAGCTACGACAGCACAGGAACAGCTTTCTTAGGGGTCAAGCCTTGAAGTTCCAGAGAGGTGCAAAGGAGAAGTGGAACGTGTTTCCTCCAGAGAGGCTGGAATCAGAGGCAGGATTCTCCGACCCCCCGCCGGGTCAGAGAATTGCCGGGGGGCGGCGTGAATCCCACCCCCTCCGGCCACCGAATTCTCCGGCACCGGAGATCCGGCAGGAGCAGGAATTGCGCCGTGCCGCTCGGCGCCCCCCCCCCCCCCCCCGGGCAATTCCCCGGCCCGCGATGGGCCGAAGTCCCGCTGCTGTAATGCCAGTCCTGCCGACGTGAATTAAACCACCTCCCTTACCGGCGGGACCTGGTGGCGCGGGCGGGCTCTAGGGTCCTGGGGGGAGCGCGGGGCGATCTGGCCCCCGGGGGGTGCCCCCACGGTGGTCTGGCCCACGATCGGGGCCCACTGATCCGTGGGCGGGCCTGTGCCATGGGGGCACTCTTTCCCTTCCGCGTCGGCCGTGTTAGCCTCCGCGATAGCCGACGCGGAGGTGACCCCCCCCCCCGCGCATGTGCGGGGATGACGTCAGCAGCTGCTGACACTCCCGTGCATGCGTGCACTTCCGCCGGCCGGCGGAGTCCCTTCGGCCCTGGCTGGCATGGCGCCAAAGGCCTTCCACACCGGCTGGCGGGGCGCAAACCACTCCGGCGCGGGCCTAGCCCCTAAAGGTGAGGGCTTGGCCCCTAAAGGTGTGGAGGATTCCGCACATTTGGGGCGGCCCAACGCCGGAGTGGTTCACGCCACTCCATCCCGCCGGGACCCCCCGCCCCGCCGGGTAGGGGAGAATCCTGCCCCAGAACTCACCCGGACTCTAGTCAGAGAAGAACAGTCAAGACTGTCACCCAGTCATATCTGCTCAAAGACAAATTTGGAATAGTCGAGGCCATTGCTTAAATACAATTCAATATAAGAATTCTAATTGATAAAACTAATGCAGACTAAGAAAAGATCAGACAGCTTTCATTCACACCAAGATTACAGATATACTCATCTCTTGTTCTCCTTCCACAACATTCTCTTTAAATGAGGGGCGCGATTTTGCTTCAAAACTGTTGGGACAATTGAAGGTGAGCCTCTCAGAGACCCCATAGTGGGGTGTGCTCACTTGAGTGGTGGTGGTGAGCGGTGATGCCCAAGACAGCAGAAGGTGATATTGTCTGAGGACGTGGCAGATCCTCAAGTTCACGTAGATATTGGGCACCCTTTCTGAGCAACCGATATTGCCGGCGGGTTCAGCTCCCCGCTGCTGAAAACATTTTGAACTGTGGCCTAGACTGTGGAGAAACTCGCCAAGACCCCAAAAAAATGACTAAGTGTGGGTGAATTCAGGTCTGGATCCCACCCAAAAAGCCAATGGGAAACACCCCACCAAACGCGCCCAAAATAACAGTTTGTCAATTTCTGTGTGAATCGCACCCGAGGTCTCTTCATCGATAATCCAGCATCTTTTTTTTGAAAACCCACTGGGTCCCTAGTAGTGAAAAAAGAAGTTGCAGCCTAACACCCTGGGGTAGAAGTTTCCTAGACCAGGTTTGTCCAAAGTACAGCCTGTGGGCCGCATTCGATCTGCGAAACCTCTCTCTACGTATTCGGCCCCGGCTCCAGTTTTCAAAATCCCAGTTAAAGAGGTGAGTTTCAAAGGAAGATTCTCATTAAGCTGCTCCTCTAATCATGGCCCAGTTCTCTCCTGCCTTCGCCTCTGATCGGCCCATTAGTCTGCCTATCAGAAGCAAGTAAGACTTTCTTCCTGTGCCCACCCCAGTTCTATGCCGGCATCTCCACATCGTATCAGAAGCAAATGAGGGAGAGAAACAGTCTCCGATTGGAGGAGCAGCGAACACCAGCATTGGTGCGTGTCTATTGAAGGCCGGTGGGCCAAGGGAAGTGAAGCAATTACGGGGCTTGAGCCTGGGGAGGGTGAAGTCGAGTCATTCACATATACACAGGCACCCCCTCACACATGTAATTTGTTTTCTTACTTACTCTTTTTGAAGTTTAACTTATTAGAACATAGAACATAGAACAGTACAGCACAGAACAGGCCCTTCGGCCCTCGATGTTGTGCCGAGCAATGATCACCCTACTCAAACCCACGTATCCACCCTATACCCGTAACCCAACAACCCCCACCCCCCCCTAACCTTAGTTTTTAGGACACTACGGGCAATTTAGCATGGCCAATCCACCTAACCCGCACATCTTTGGACTGTGGGAGGAAACCGGAGCACCTGGAGGAAACCCACGCACACACGGGGAGGACGTATTGCGGTGATATTGCTGTGCTTTTGCTCAACTATTCTTCCTTTCCTTAAAACCCCAACTGTTTTTGAAATTCAGTTTGTCCTGTCAAACCTCACCGTTCCGAAGTGTGCCCATTGGCCCCTTGAGTGGAAAATGTGCAGATATGCCGGTTCTTCGCCATGCCGCCCAGCAAGCCTGCCATAGATTCTCCTGATATCCCGCTCTAACGTCAGCCAAAGCCAGAGAGGAAAGGTGAAAGTGGCCATCGTCCCTGTCATTTTCACTTTAGGGTGGGAGACTGGAGAGTCCCAGGCCAGTGACTGTAGAGCTGCCTTCAACCAGACTGAACACGCTTAAACTGCTCATCTTCAGTAACTGCGAAAGAACAGAATATTCCCCAGGTACCAGTAACAATATTGTTGTAGCCATTTCCTTTCTAGTTATAGAGAACAAGTTAGAAAAAGGTTAGCATTGAGGGAGGGAGAGAGGCAGCACTGGCGCGCAGAACCTGGACCATTCCAACAGGTAGTTCAACACTCACTGTGTGCACTCCTTTTTGTCTCTTTGCCTTCAAATCTGACAAAACGTTCGCGAAAAAGTCAGCCGCATCTCGAGGGAAGGTGCTGAGTCCAAACTTTTCCAGGATTGAATTAAGTTTTGGAAAAACAACTAGAACAATGGGAAAAAAATTCAAAATCAAACATTGATGATCAATTGTAGTAGTCCTGCGCAGATTTAGAAAGGGGGAAGGGGGAAAGCGAGACAGACAGGGAGACAGAGAGAGAGAGACACGCACACACACACAGCCAGACAGAAAGGAAAGAGAAAGAAAGAGGGAGAGATAAAGGGAAAGAAAGAAAGCGGAGTTATAAATATATATATATATTGATCAAGAAACTGAAAAAACTCCTTTTTTTAAAAAAATAATTTTTATTCAAATTTTCACATTTTCACAAAAAAGAAAACAGTAACAGAAAATTCTAAGACAAAAAAAAACCCAGAACCCCCGCCGTAAAAATCAAAAGAGAAACAATAAATTAACGCCCGTCATTGGCAAAAAACAGACATTCAACCCAAAACAAAAACAAAGAGACAACACCCCCCCCTCCCCGGGTTTCTGCTGCTGCTGACCTTTTGTTTTTACCGTTCTGCCAGGAGATCTAGGAATGGTTGCCATCTCCTGAAAAACCCCTGCACTGACCCCCTTAGGGCAAATTTCACCCTCTCCAATTTAATAAACCCGCCATATCGTTGACCCAGGCCTCCACGCTTGGGGGCCTCGCATCCTTCCACTGAAGAAGAATCCTCCGCCGGGCTACTAGGGATGCAAAGGCCAGAACACCGGCCTCTTTCACCTCCTGCACTCCCGGCTCCACTGCAATCCCAAATATTGTGAGTCCCCAGCCTGGATTGACCCTTGTTGCTACCACCCTCGATACCGTCCTTGCTACACCCTTCCAAAATTCCCCCAGCGCTGGGCATGCCCAGAACATTTGGACATGGTTTGCTGGGCTCCCTGAGCACCTAATACACCTGTCCTTGGTCCCAAAAAACCGGCTCATTCTTGTCCTGGTCATATGAGCCCTATGCAGTACCTTAAACTATATGATGCTAAGCCTCGCACACGAAGAGGAGGAGTTCACCCTTTCTAGGGCATCCGCCCACGTCCCCTCCTCAATCTCCTCACCCAGCTCCTCCTCCCATTTATCTTTCAGCTCCTCCACCGAGGCCTCGTCTACCTCCTGCATCACCTGGTACACTTCCGAGATCCTCCCCTCTCCAACCCATACCCCCGAGAGCACCCTGTCCTGTACCCCGCCACCTGCCGCCTGACAAACGCCCTTACTTGCATGTACCTAAAGGTGTTCCCCGGGGGGAGCCTGAACTTCCCTTCCAGTTGAAACTGGAAGAACTCCTGTTCTTCAAAATAATAATGTGAGATCCTTTACACTGACTGGAAAATACAAATCAGGGCTCACTAACATTTTATCCGAATGAGATTTTCTCTGATAGTGCTGTGCACCCCGAGTTCTACACAGAAGTACGCATCTGGATTATATGTTCAAAGCCACAATCTTTGGACTCAGATGGACGCATTGCCCACTTACATATTCTTAACTTCCACAAGCTCAAAACATTCCCAGAATGAAATGTTAATCTGTATTCCCAGGGTGGTGAAGACATTTAAATTGTGAGACTAGACAGAGATGGGTTCAAATAGGCAAAACTAGTTGGGTCAGGTTTAGATGTAGCTGGGCAATTAATGGTTCTACCGTTAGACTAGCCGCTCCATCTTTAGCTCAAAAGATTTTCCCGTAAAGTTGCTAGAAGCGTGAAATGGTCACAGAGCAGTAAGAGGAAACAGAGCAACTAAAATATCTCCTCAACATCGCTATTCAGCCTTTTGGCCGAGATCAAGCGTCAGATCAAGCCCCAGATGAGGGGCAATTGCCTTCTCTGGTCAGCTTGGATCTTGTAGGTCTCTCCTGTGGAGACCTTGAATTAGGTTCAATTTGAATTTGAATTGGTTTTTGGAGCAAGCAATGAGATGGATTAGTCCACTCTGCACATTGGCTTTGTAACTTCAAGGGAGGGGTTAAAAAGGTCTCTCCTCAACCGAAGAGAAAAAAAAAAGCTGCACTACCTCAACTAAAAAGACCCAATTATTTTAGAACATAAGAACTAGGAGCAGGAGTAGGCCATCTGGCCCCTCGAGCCTGCTCCGCCATTCAATGAGATCATGGCTGATCTTTTGTGGACTCAGCTCCACTTTCCGGCCCGAACACCATAACCCTTAATCCCTTTATTCTTCAAAAAACTATCTATCTTAACTTAAAAACATGTAATGAAGGAGCCTCAACTGCTTCCCTGGGCAAGGAATTCCATAGATTCACAACCCTTTGGGTGAAGAAGTTCCTCCTAAACTCAGTCCTAAATCTACTTCCCCTTATTTTGAGGTTATGCCCCCTAGTTCTGCTTTCACCCGCCAGTGGTGAATTCCCTTCATAATTTTATCTGTTTCTATAAGATCCAACAAGTACAGTCCCAGTCTACGTAACCTCTCCTCATAATCCAACCCCTTCAGCTCTGGGATTAACCTAGTGAATCTCCTCTGCACACCCTCCAGTGCCAGTGTGTCCTTTCTCAAGTAAGGAGGCCAAAACTGAACACAATACTCCAGGTCTGGCCTCACTAACACCTTATACAATTGCAGCATAACCTCCCTAGTCTTAAACTCCATCCCTCTAGCAATGAAGGACAAAATTCCATTTGCCTTCTTAATCACCTGTTGCACCTGTAAATCAACTTTCTGTGACTTATGCACTAGCACACCCAGGTATCTCTGCACAGCAGCATGCTTTAATATTTTATCATTTAAATAATAATCCCGTTTGCTGTTATTCCTACCAAAATGGATAACCTCACATTTGTCAACATTGTATTCCATCTGCCAGACCCTAGCCCATTCACTTAACCTATCCAAATCCCTCTGCAGACTTCCAGTATCCTCTGCACTTTTCGCTTTACCACTTATCTTAGTGTCATCTGCAAACTTGGACACATTGCCCTTGGTCCCCAACTCTAAATCATCTATGTACATTGTGAACAATTGTGGGCCCAACACTGATCCCTGAGGGACACCACTAGCTACTGATTGCCAACCAGAGAAACACCCATTAATCCCCACTCTTTGATTTCTAATAATTAACCAATCCTCTATGCATGCTACTACTTTACCCTTAATGCCATGCATCTTTATCTTATGCAGCAACCTTTTGTGTGGCACCTTGTCAATGGCTTTCTGGAAATCCAGATATACCACATCCATTGGCTCCCCGTTATCTACTGGACTGGTAATATCCTCAAAAAATTCCACTAAATTAGTTAGTCACGACCTGCCCTTTATGAACCCATGCTGCGTCTGCCCAATGGGACAATTTCTATCCAGATGCCTCGCAATTTCTTCCTTGATGATAGATTCCAGCATCTTCCCTACTACCGAAGTTAAGCTCACTGGCCTATAATTACCCGCTCTCTGCCTACCTCCTTTTTTAAACAGTGGTGTCACGTTTGCTAATTTCCAATCCACCGGGACCACCCCAGAGTCTAGTGAATTTTGGTAAATTATCACTAGTGCATTTGCAATTTCCCTAGCCATCTCTTTTATCACTCTGGGATCCATTCCATCAGGGCCAGGAGACTTGTCCACCTTTAGCCCCATTAGCTTGCCCATCACTACCTCCTTAGTGATAACAATCCTCTCAAGGTCCTCACCTATCATAGCCTCATTTCTATCAGTCACTGGCATGTTATTTGTGTCTTCCACTGTGAAGACCAACCCAAAAAACCTGTTCAGTTCCTCAGCCATTTCCTCATCTCCCATTATTAAAACTCCCTTGTCATCCTCTAAAGGACCAATATTTACCTTAGCCACTCTTTTTTGTTTTATATATTTGTAGAAACTTTTACTGTCTGTTTTTATATTCTGAGCAAGTTTACTCTCATAATCACTTACAAGAAAAGATAATTGCAGGGTCAAAGATATCGAATTGTATTGTTTTCTTGACGTATCTGACAAATGGATCATTAGGGTTGTTGATGGAGTCAACGTCCACACTGAATGCAGTGCTGGTGATCACATCCATGCTGTACGTTCCAAAGATACTGGCAGAAGAGAAATCACTTTGTTACAGCTGAAAGTATTTTGTTAGTTGGCCCTGGAGCAGAGCACAATAGGCCATTCAGCCAAATTGCTCTATGCTGGCATTTTTGCTTCACATCAAAAAATAAGACCGGCATTTACGTATCATTTTTCATATCTTCCGAACATATAACAATGCTTTACAGCTGATGAAGTACTTCTGAAATGTAGTCAGTGCTGCAGTATAGAAATGTGGCAGCTAAAAACACAGCAAATTCCCACAACCAACAATAGGATAATGACCAGATAATATGTTTATTGAATGTTGATTGAAGGATATACATTGGCCAGGACCTTGGGGATAACCCCAGTACTCTTCAAAATATTGCCATGGTGAAATAATTTCCATAATTACCCTGTAAAATCCTTTCATATTATTAAAGAGCCCTGTGAGGTTACCGCTCAATCTCCTCTTTTCTGGAGTAAGAGTCCAGCCTGATGACCAGAAAATCTCAGCTCTGATATCATCCACGTAAAATCATAATCTTTGCACCTTCGCCCGTCACACTGTTGACTAAAATTTTGTTTACGCCTGTTTCTTTCACAAGGGCTATGATTCCCCGTCTGCTTGAGCCCATCACCAATGAGGCAGCGAGCATTACAACTTCAAGCTGCCTCCTCATTTGAACCATTTCAGCTTGCAGCCCAACATGACCCATGCTACTGACAGGCTTGATGCGATTCATGGGACCTAACAGTGTGAGGCCAGCATGCGTTTCAACTGGCATCCAGCTCTTAATGGCAGTCTCCCCTCTTGAAGGGAAACCGCACTGACTGAAAGGAGTCTGCTGCTGCCTGTGCTACAATTGGAGAGAAGAGAAATGGAGAACCAGGCCAGAGAGAGGGCTCCCTGGTTCAGGATACAGCACTGGAGGCCATGGAGATGGAAATCAAGAGGAGGGGAGAGGCCAGCAGTGTGTTTCTATAGCAGCGTGTTTCCAGTGCAGCCAGAGCCAAATCCATGGCACCATGGTTGGCTTAGTTGTATGGGGGGTGGGGGAGTGGGTATGGGGATGGAAATGACTAGAAAAGCAATAGTGATAGGAGATATAATATTATGGGGAACGGTTGGGTGTTTTGTGGCTGCAGGTGCAAATCCAGGATGATATGTTGCCGCTCATCTCTCTCAGTTTTAAAGGATCGTCCCTTTAGTCTGAGATGGTGTCCTCTGGTTCTAGTTTTTCCTACAAGTGGAAACATCCTCTCCACGTCCACACTATCTAGGCCTTGCAGTATCCTGTAAGTTTCAATAAGATTTCCCCCTCAACCTTCT
The DNA here is from genome assembly GCF_902713615.1 of Scyliorhinus canicula. Taxonomy (NCBI): domain Eukaryota; kingdom Metazoa; phylum Chordata; class Chondrichthyes; order Carcharhiniformes; family Scyliorhinidae; genus Scyliorhinus; species Scyliorhinus canicula. The sequence goes on along the minus strand of NC_052160.1, from coordinate 57,180,159 downwards.
AAACTCGAAGGGGTAAAGACCCGTGGTGCTCAACTTTTCCTCATACGACAAGCTGTTCATTCCAGGTGTCATTTTTGTGAACCTCCTCTGGACCCTTTCCAAGGCCAGCACGCCTTTCCTTAGATACGGGGCCCAAAACTGCTCACAGTACTCCAAATGGGGTCTGACCAGAGCCTTGTACAGCCTCAGAAGTACATCCCATATCTTGTATTCTAGCCCTCTCGACATGAATGCTAACATTGCATTTGCCTTCCTAAATGCAGGAGAAGAGCGGCAGAGAAACAGGATAAAAGAACGTGAAGAGGATTTAAACAGCGGGGAAAGGGAGAGTAGCCTTACTGATTAGAAACAGAATAAAGTCTTTAGTAAGAGAGGATATAATGAGGGGAAAGCATCCTGTGGAAACCTTGTGGGTGGAAGTGAGGAACAGTAAAGGATTTAAAGCTGTAATAGGTGTGTATAGATCCCCTGGTAGCAGCTCGGAAGTGCTAGATTGTATAAATGCAGAAAGGAGTATTAATGGGGGATTTTAACAATAACATAGATTGGGAGAGGCAGTCAAGCACCTGACAGAAAGGTAGTGAATTTCTGGAGTGTGTCAGGGATTATTTCCTTCAGCAATATGTCCTGGATTCTACAAGGGGACAAGCAATATTGAATATAACAATGAGCAATAATTACTAACTTAATTGTGCATGAACATTTATCCAATAGTGATAAATAACATGCTTCAGTGTTTATAGTAGAAAAGGAGGATAGCTTGCTGGAGGTCAAAGGACATTAATAATGGATCAGGGACAGGGACTAAATAAAATTAACGCAAGCAGAACATTGATAATGAGGAAACTAATGGAAATAGAAAGTGACAAATCCCTAGGACTTGACAGTTTCCAACCGAGGGTGTTAATGGAAGTAAGGGAACACGTTGTAGATGTCCTAACTATGATCTTTCAGAGTTCCCTAGATTCAGGAGTTGTCCTTCTGGATTGGAAATTTTCTCATGTCACACCGCTTTTTAAGAAGGGCGAAATAGGAAAACCAGGGAATTACAGACCCAGTTAGCCTAACATCTGTGGTGGGGAAATTGTTGAAGTCTATAATCAAGGATAGGGTAACTGAACACCTTGAAAATTTTCAGTTAATCAGGGAGAGCCATGGATTAATGATAGGTAGATCATTCCTGACAAACCTCATTGAATTTTTCGAAGGTGTGACTAAGGTAGTGGACAAAGGAATGTCGATAGGTGTTTTTATGGACTTCCAGAAGGCATATGATTAAGTCCCACCTAAGAGACTGTTAACTAAGGTAGAAGCCCACGGAATTGAGGGAAAATTACTGACATGGCTGAGAAATTGGTTGAGTGGCTGGCGACAGAACGTAGGAATAATGGGTAGGTACTCAAATTGGCAGGATATGACTAGTGATGTCCCACAAGGAACTGTGTTACGGTCTCATTTGTTCAAATTATTCATTAATGGTTTGGATAATGGCATAGGAAGTCATGTATACATATTTGGTAATGACACCAAGTTGGATGGTATTATAGGCTGTGTAGATGACAGCACAAAATCACAAAGAGATATTGATAGACTAGGTGAATGGGTAAAACTGTGGCAGATGGATTTCAATGTAAACAAGTGCGAGGTGTTCCATTTTGGACAAAAACGGATGGTATGAAGCTAAATTCAGCGGATGTCCAAAGAGACCTTGGGATTCAGGTGCACAAATCTTTAAAATGCCACAGATAAGTGCAGAAAGTAATCAAGTAAGGTAAAGGTAAAATCGCCATAGTCCCAGATGACCATGGGCTGCTTCCCCCTTTGAGGGGGGAAGAGATGTATGGTGGTGTTTTAATCTGAGGATCACCATACCTCAGGCAAGGGGCAAGGTTGAGAAGGGGCCTTCAGGAATAACCTCAGCCGGTACGGGAATTGAACCCGCACTGCTGGCCTTGTTCTGTAGTCTCAAAAAAACTAATGGAATGCTGGCCCTTATACCTAGATGACTGGAGTATAAGGATGTAAAGGTTTTGTTGCAGCTTTATAAAAGCCTGGTTAGACGTCACTTGGAGTACTGTGAGCAGTACTGGGCACCACACATCAGGAAGGATATTTTGGCCTTGGAGTGAGTGCAAAGTAGGTTTATAAGAATGATATCTGGAGTTCAGGGGTTAAGTCATGAGGAGAGATTATACAAATAAAGTCTGTTTTCTCTAGAATGTAGAAGGTCAAGGGGTAATCTGATCAAAGTCTTCACAATATTAACAGGAAAATACAGGGTAGATAAAGATCAACTGTTTCCACTGGTTGGAGATTCTAGAACTAGGGGGGCAACGTTTAAAAATTAGGGTCAGACTATTCAGGAGAGATGTTAGGAAACACTTCTACACACAAAGAGTGGTTTAGAACTCTCTTCCACAAACAGCAATTGATTCCAGATCAGTTGTTAATTTTAAGGTCCCAGGTTCGATTCCTGGCTTAGGTCACGGTCTGTGCAGAGTCTGCACGTTCTCCCCGTATCTGCGTGGGTTTCCTCCGGGTGCTCCGGTTTCCTCCCACAAGTCCAGAAAGACGTGCTGTTAGGTAATTTGGACATTATGAATTCTGGCTGGTTTAGCACAGGGCTAAATAGCTGGCTTTTAAAGCAGACCATGGCAGGGCAGCAGGGCGGGTTCAATTCCTGTACCAACCTCCACGAACAGGCGTTGGAATGTGGCGACTAGGGGCTTTTCACAGTAACTTCATTTGAAGCCTACTTGTGACAATAAGCGATTTTCAATTCTTTCTCTGTGTACCCGAACAGGCGCGATGTGTGGCGACTAGGGGCCTTTCACAGTAACTTCATTGCTTTAATGTAAGCCTACTTGTGCCAATAAAGATTATTATAATTATATAATAATTATAACTATAAATCTGCGATAAGCTTTTGTTAAACAAGGTTATAAGGGATACGGGCCATAGGCAGGTATATGGATGGCCACAGATCATCCATGAAATCATTGAATGGTGGTGCAGGCCCGAAGGGCTGAATGACCCATGCATGTTCCTATTTATGAAACCTTTGTAAGTTGTAAAAGTCCCTTAAACTCCCCTTTGAAATTCAACAGCTAAAAGGCCATGCCCTCATCTATCTCCTAATGCAAATTGTAAAACCCAACCTAGTTACTTATAATGAGAGGCTATGGTGAAGTGGATTCTACAATTGCATGCATCAAGCACCTTTATCCTTCCCAGACAAGCTGCCTTTATTAATCTTCCCCAGCTTGATCAAATAATACACACACAGCCTTCTTTACAGAATACCACCATTTTCTCAAAATATTTTTACAAACAAACAGTCACTTTCCCAGATGGTAGAGAAGTGTAAAATGAATCATTTTTGGTACAAAGAATGTAGAGATATAAAGAAAATAAGGGGTACAATTCTAAAGGGAGTGCAGGAGCAGAGGGACATGGGTGTATTTGTGCGCAAGCCATTGATGGTGGCAGGACAGATTGAGAGAGAGAGAGAGTGTGGTTAGTGAAACATACTCATTTTGTAGCCTAGGGACATAGAAGGTTCTGTTAAACTTCTATAGAATAGTGGTTTACTCTCAGATGGAGTATTGTGTCCAGGTTTGGGGACCACACTTTAGGAAACATGCGAAGGCATTAGAAAGTGCAGAAAAGATTGGTTCCAGGAATGAGGAATGAGGAATTTCAGTTATGTAGATAGATTGCAGAAGCTGAGATTTTTTCCCTTAAAATGATTGAGAGACGATTTGATAAGAGGGATCTGGACAGAGCAGATAGGTAAACACTGATCCCATTGGTGGAAGGATCAGAGAATGAGAGGGCACAGCTAATTGATAAAAGAAGCAATGGAGACAGAAGAAGAAACTGTTTTAAATAGCGAGTGGCTGGGCTCCGGAGTGCATAGCCTGAGTGTACAGTGGAGGCAGGTTTTAACAAAGTATTCAAGAGACAATTGGATTATCTAAAAATGAGGACATTAGGTGCATTGCTCACTCAGAGAGCTAGCACAGACTCAATAGGTTAAATGGACTCATTCTGTGCCGCAATGATTCTGTGATCAGCAGCAGACCTGCAGGGTTGGATGGCTGGTCCTTTAAAATAATGCTCGTGGGAATTTCTCACGCAGCTGAACACATGTTCACCTGGGAGTAGCACAGGCACTCAATGCACCTAAACGGCCACGTTTCAGCAATTGAGTCAAATCAGCCACATGGACAATTGCATTCCTTTGTATGTCGTAAATAAACCTAACCTTTGTTTTCTACCTGCTTGGTAAATGCGTGCTACTATAGCGGATTTTACGCTGGCGACGAGAAAGAAGTGGAGCTGCTGTCAGGTACTTCGCGCCGGGCACACTTCATCTAGGCCTAGAGAGGCATCTCAACCATCCACCGAAATGCTGCATATTGGTAAGCTCGAACCATGTCAAGCAGGAGTCAATGATTGGGGACAGTATGTCAAACGCATGCAATATTTGTTTCATACCAACAGGATTGTCGGGGACGAACGGCAGGCTGTGGTATTACTCATGGCCTACAGTGGGCCCACGAACAGCATCATAAAGAGCCTCACCCACCCCCATGCATCGGATACCTGGTCGTTCATGGCATTGGTGACCTTAGTGAAGGAACATTTTGACCCACAGCCACCATTAATCGACCGACAATTCCAATTTCATACAGCTACTCAGACCCAGTTGGAATCAACCAGCGACTTCTTGGCCTGCCTCTGCAAATTAGCTGAAATCTGCAAATTTGGTGCCACGCTCAACGAGTTGTTGCGAGACTGAATCTGCCAGCACGCAAAGACGCCTCCTGGCTGTGACTGACCTGGCTTTACAATGCACCATGGAAATTGCATTTCCTGTGAGAGTGCAGAGCAAGTGGTCCAGGAGCTCAGAGGAATGGAGGTGCTGAGCTTCAGCCACTAAACCGTACGCTGCCCAGGTCCCGCCCGGGACGCAAAGCCCCGGTAGTGGGACATCTCCTGCAGGGACACTGTCCGCCGCCACCAGCAAGGCCTTGAACCCCCAACCGCGGAGGCCCGGAGTACAGGTTTTGGCTGGCGGTCACTGGTCATAAGACACCGGAGTGCAGCCAACCCAGAGAGGACTCTCCGCCCTGCCAGGTGCGTCCGCCCCACCAGGTGCAACCGCCGCTCTAAGGACTAGGCCAATAACATGGTTGGTGAAGAAGAGGCCTATCGAAAGCTGCATTGCATAACTTTGCCTTGGGTTACCCCAATTTGGCTTTCATTGTAGGTGATTGGGCATTCCATCCGTATGGAGTTGGGTAAGTGTGCAGTGATATCCGTAATCAGCTGCTGTATCTTTGACCCTATTCGCTCCAGTCTGCAGATGCTGATCCTCAGGGACACCAACGCCCACCTTGCTACACACACTGTGATGGTCCCAGTAGAAAATGGCAGCAGATGGTATACCTGCCATTGGTGGTCGTAAATGGCAATGGCCTGAGTTTGTTGGGACGGGTTTGATGGCTGCAACATCTCAGATTGGATAGGCAAAGAATTTACCGAATGTACCTGTTGGAACCAACAATTCTATGGACACGTGCTTGTAGGATTAGAATAGCGGTGTTAATATACTCACAACAGAGCCAGCCTATTAGCCATTGAACTTTCGGTGAACTGGCCGGCTGACCATGTGGCACTGACCTTTTATACAGCAGCTTCCGGGGGAGGAGTCCTGGGCAGAGCCAAGGGAGAAGCCCCATACAACTTGAGCATTCCCAGAGCTACTCCCCCTGGAGGACAGGTAGTGCAACTGCACTTACAATACAGACACATGTATACACAGATTACAATCCGGTGTGAATCACATTCACCACATTCACCCCCTGTGAAAAAATCGAGTCCAGCGGGGGTGGTGGCTCACAGAGTTAGTCTGTCCGGTGGATGATTTGTTCTTTTCGATCTGCGGAGCACCGGGGTTGCAGCCTCTTGCGGTGGCTGGGTGGGTGTTGAGAGCTGGGGTACGATGGCAGACTCCGGGGCGGGTCTCGTCCGAACTTCATACACCGCTGGCTCGACCGGAGACTGGGGGCGGGCTGGTTCTGGCGCGTGGAACTGGTGGGGTGAGCTTGCGGAATCGGGAGCATGAGGGGGCGGCAGCATAGGGAACGGGGTAAGGGATTCCTCAGCGGGGGTAGGGGGGGGGCTGGATCCAGCGGGTGCCAGGTCGCGAAGGGATACGGTGTCCTGGCGACCGTCCGGGAACTCCACGAATGCGTACTGGGGGTTGGAATGGAGGAGGTGCACCTGTTCAACAAGGGGGTCAGTTTTGTGCCCCCTGACGTGCTTCCTCAGGAGGACCTGGCCTGGTGTCCTCAGCCACGCCAGAAGTGAGACTCCCGTGGTAGTGCCCCTCGAAAAATGAAGAGTCGCTCGTGAGGGGTTTGATTTGTAGCTGTACAGAGGAGGGATCTGATTGAGTGGAGGGCGTCTGGGAGGACTTCTTGCTATTGGGAGACTTGGAGTTTTCTAGACCGGAGGGTCAGTAGGACGTTCTTCCAGACCGTCGCGTTCTCCCTCTCCACCTGCCCGTTCCCCCTGGGGTTGTACGCTGTGCACGTAGCTGGGGAAACCAAACAGGGTGAAGACACTATGGAGGGCCCTAATGACTGTGCCGGAGGTCATATCAGGGCATGGAATGGCAAAAGGGAATCGGGAGAACTCGTCGATGATGTTGAGGAAATAAATGTTCTTGTTAGTGGAGGGGAGTGGCCCTTTGAAATCGATTGCAAGGCGTTCAAAGGGCCTAGAAGCCTTGACCAGGTGGGCCCTGTCTGGTCTATAGAAGTGCGGTTTGCACTCTGCACAGATCGGGCAGTCCCTGGTGACCGCTTTTACCTCCTCGTTGGAGAAAGGCAGGTTTCGGGCTCTGTTGTAGTGGGCGAGCCAGGTGGCCCCTGGATGGCAGAGATCAACGTGGATGGCTTTCAGACGGCTGATCTGCGCGCTGGCGCATTTCCCTCGGGATAGGGCATCCGAGGGCTCGTTGAGCTTCCCCGGTCGATATTTAATATCGTAACTATAGGTGGAGTGTTCGATCCTCCACCGAAGGATTTTATCATTTTTTAGTTTGCCCCTTTGCGAGTTGTCAAACATAAAGGCAACCAATCGTTGGTCGGTGATGAGGGTGAACCTCCTACCTGCGAGGTAGTGCCTCCAGTGAGGAACAGCCTCCACGAAGGCTTGTGCTTCTTTCTCAACTGAGGAGTGTCGGAGTTCTGAAGCGGATAGGTACGGAGAAAAATGCAATGGGCCTCCCTGCCTGATTTAAAGTGGCTGCTAGAGCTACCTCTGAGGCGTCGCTCTCAACCTGAAAGGGAGTGGATTCATCCACCGCCCGCATGGCTGCTTTGGCGATGTCTTCCTTGATGCAGCTGAAGGCCTGGCGCGCCTCAGCTGACAGGGGAAATCGTGTGGCCTTAAAGAGTGGGCGGGCTTTGTCCGCATATTGAGGGACCCACTGGGCGTAGTATGAGAGGAACCCCAAGCACCGTTTGAGGGCCTTGGGGCAATGAGGGAGGGGGAGTTCTAAGAGGGGGCATGAGGTCCGGGTATGGGCCCAGGATTCCGTTCTCCACGACGTAGCCGAGGATGGCCAGTCTGTTTGTGCGGAAAACGCATTTCTCCTTGTTATAAGTGAGATTTAATTTCTGTGCCGTTTGGAGAAAACGGTGGAGGTTGGCGTCGTGGTCCTGCTGGTCATAGCCGCAGATGGTAACATTGTCTAGATACGGAAACATGGCCCGCAGCCCGTACTGGTCTACCATTCGGTCCATTGCTCGTTGGAACACCGAAACCCCGTTAGTGACGCCGAAAGGGACCCGGAGGAAATGGAAGAGGTGGCCATTGGCCCCGAATGCCATGTAGTGGCGGTCCTCCAGGCGGATTGGGAGCTGGTGGTATGCAGACTTCAGATCCACCGTGGAAAATAGCCGATATTGGGCAATCTGATTAACCATGTCTGCAATTCTGGGTAGGGGATACGCGTCTAGGAGCGTAAAGTGATTTATGGTCTGGCTATAGTCGACGACCATGCAAAATTTTCCCTGGTCTTGACGACCACCACCTGAGCTCTCCAGGGACTATTACTGGCCTCTATGATCCCCTCACTGAGCAGCCGTCAGACCTCCGATCGGATAAAGACCCTATCCTGTGGGCTGTATCGCCTGCTGCGAGTAGCTACTGGCTTGCAATCTGGAGTAAGATTGGCGAAGAGCGGAGGGGGGAGATGCGCAGCGTGGTTAGGCTGCAGGTAGTGAGTGGGGGCAGGGGCCCGCCGAAGCTGAGGGTGAGGCTCTTGAGGTTGCACTGGAAATCCAGGCCTAATAAGCGTGGCGCACAGAGGTCGGGCAGGACATAAAGTTTAAATTTAGAATAACTAGCGCCTCGAATTGTGAGCGTAGCAACGGTGCATCCTTGGATTTGGACTGAGTGGGAGCCCGAAGCGTGGGCGATAGTTTGGCTCACCGGAAAAATAGAAAGCGAACAGCGTCTTACCAGCTCTGGATGTATAAAGCTCTCGGTGCTCCCGGAGTCAAAGAGGCATGGCGTGCTGTACCCGTTGATCTGGACCTCCGCCATCGAACTTCGTAGGTGCTTGGGGCGGGATTGATCCAGGGTGACTGCGCTGAGTTGCGGGTAGTTGGCGGCACGATGAGCTGTGCTGGAGTGGCCCCGTGATGACTGCCCTCTGAGTTCGTAGTCGTCGAGGTGAGTTTCAGAGTTTGAAGGGGATGGATCCCAAGATGGCCGCCCCCATGAGTCGCACATGGCCGGCCGCATGGAGGAGGATTGCCAAGATGGCCGCCCCCATGAGTCGCACATGTCGGGAGGGGGCGGAGTCGGCATACAGGCTGCAGCATTTCGGGCCTGCAGGCCTGTGAATTCAGGAAATGAGTGCTTTGAGCCGTGGGAGGGTTAGAGGCTGGGGCTTTCTTCACCAGACACACTCTGGCATAGTGTCCTTTTCGCCCGCAGCTGCTGCAGGTCGCGTTACGGGCCGGGCAGTGCTGCCGTGGGTGCTGGCTTTGGCCACAGAAATGGCAGGCTGAAGCAGCCGAGTAGCTGGCTAAAGCAGCCGCGTAGCTGGCTGGGGCAGCAGAGTAACTGGCTGGGGCAGCAGAGTAACTGGCTTTGGCAGCGCGGTAGCTGGGGGGCCGTGCGGCACAGGCCTGGGGGGGACTGTTGGTCAGGGGTCCACGATGGGGTCGCGGGGTCTGCGGGAAACGCGTGAGGCTGCGGAAGGAAACTTCCATAGTGATAGCAGCCTCCACAGTAGTGTCTAAGCCCTGGGCCCCCTTTTCTAGCAGTCTTTGGCGCACATAGTTAGACCTAAGGCCCGCCACGAAAACGTCCCGCACAGCAAGCTCCCTATGTTCAGCCGCGGTAACGGCTTGATAATTACAGTCATTGGAAAGATTGTTCAATTCCCTTACAAACTCGGCTAGCGTTTCTGTAGGCCGCTGACGGCGGGTCGTAAACACGTGGCGTGCATAAACCTTGTTAATGGGTCTAACGTACATTTTGTCCAATATTGCCAGCGCTGCGGTGTAAGAACCGGCCGGATTTAGCTGTGTGGCGATTCTGTGGCTTACCCTCGCGTGCAGTAGGTTTTTGTTCCTCCGTTGTTCCGACTGTGCTGGCTTCTGCCAGGTAGGCTTTAAAACATCTCAGCCAGTGGGAAAAAATTTCCTTAGCCTCTGCATCCTCTGGGTCGAGTTCTAGGCGTCCGGGCTTGAGGGCTTCTTCCATGATTTCTTTGACTGTTTCCTGAGTATATTAAATTGTTGGAACCAACAATTCTACGGACACGTGCTTGTAGGATTAGAATAGCGGTTTTAATATACTCACAACAGAGCCAGCCTATTAGCCATTGAACTTTCGGTGAACTGGCCGGCTGACCATGTGGCACTGACCTTTTATACAGCAGCTTCCGGGGGAGGAGTCCTGGGCAGAGCCAAGGGAGAAGCCCCATACAACTCGAGCACTCCCAGAGCTACTCCCCCTGGAGGACAGGTAGTGCAACTGCACTTACAATACAGACACATGTATATACAGATTACAATCCGGTGTGAATCATATTCACCACAGTACCCACATGGCCCTGAGGGGATTCTAGCCAGGTTCCCGACTGTGTTTCAGGAGGGTTTAGGCACCATCAGAGGGGCTGTGGACAACATCAGTGTTGACCCGATGCCCAACCGAGGTTTTTCCACGACCGGCCTGTCCCTTGTGCATTAAGGTTAAAAGTGGACGTGGAGTTGGACCGTCTCGAGATAATGGGCGCGATTCTCCGCTGCCCACGACAGGTCGGAGAATAGCGGGAGGGCCTTCCCGACATTTTTCCCGCCCTCCCACTATTCCCCCCCCCCCCCCCCCCACGACACGAATCGCTGCTTGCCGTTTTTTACGGCGAACAGCGATTCTCCCCAGACCGATGGGCCGAGTTCCCAGGCCTTTACGGCCGTTTTCACGAACGCAATCACACCTGCTCTCACCGTTCGTGAAAACGGCCGCAAAGTGCCGTCCCGGACAACCATGGCACCGATTGGCATGGCCGCACCACGGCCGTGCCGAGGGTGGCATGGGCCTGCGATCGGTGGGGACCGATCGCGGGCAGCGGGTCCGATACCCGCGCACTATCTGTTCCTCCGCCGCATCGCAGGATCAGTCCGCGGGGCGGCTGAGGGGCATGACAGGCCGCGCATGCACGGGTTTGACGCATATGCATGATGACGTCATCCACGCATGCACGGCTGACGTCATCGTGCGCGTCAGCCGCCGTGACGCTTGGCGCGCAGACTTAGCGACGGTCGCTAAGCCCGCGATGCCGTGCTTCACAGGGTCGCGCCCGGGGTGGAGAATCGGGTCCCGGGAGGGGGCGCGGAGGCTGCCGTGAAACACGGCCAGTTTCACGGCAGCCTTTACGACTCGCCGCATTTGCGGAGAATCGCGCCCAACGTTTCTCATCCTCGTAGTTGTCCATTCAAAGTGGATGGAGGTCCATAAAATACAAAGTATGACAGCTCGAGCCACCATCGACAGGCTGCGGCAATCCTTCAGCATGCACGGGATACCCGAGCTGCTGGCTTCGGCCAATGGGACAGCTTTCACAAGTGCAAAGTTCGGAGCATTCATGACCGCAAATGGCATCCGGCACGTACACACTGGTTTTCCCGGACATTGGCAGGAAAATCTACCGAGGTCAAGGTGGAGCCGAATCTGACGCAGGCTGGCGTATGCCTTTGTGCACCTCTGCCACAGGAGGCCGGCTGTACGTCCGTAACTTTGGAACTTTGGGGAAGGCACCACATGGATCCCGGGCAGCAAATTAGCCCAGACTGGACCGGTCTCTTAATTGAGTGAGGGCTGAGGGGTGCAAATCAATTTGGCACATGGATCATCTCCATGGGCACATCCCTGAGATGCCAGATCTGATTTGAGAGGTTTCAGACTGAAACCTGCCCCAGCTCGAGTTTTGCCTCCGCCCCAGCTGCTGCCGTTAGCCCCGGCCACATCTGTCGTGGAGAAGCCGGTTTCGGACATCGAGGATGCCGAGATGCCGGAAGAGGTCCTGCTGAACTCCGATTCGAAGACTGACATGGATGTAATGCCACCACTGGAACCCACTGTGTTGGTGCCCACAGACAACTCCGTTCCTATGACCCCGCTAAGGCGTCTGCATGAAAATGACGCTTCCCGGTTCAGTACATGCCTCCAGATGCCACACGATCGACCCCAACGGCCGATCTCGGGCTAGGATGACTATGGGTTCATTGGACACACCTGCGGACACGGACATGAATGTATCTCTGGATTTGGAAGGGGGGGGGGTGTGTAGAGGGAATGTTATAATCCTGTGGAGTTTACTGCATCAGATCCCCCCCCGTGACCTCCACTGAATACGAGCTCCCTCTGGTAATGAGGGGATGGACTTCCCCTTAACAAGGGATTAGATAGGTGACTAGTATAAAAACCCTGGTCTGGGTACAGGAGGGGTTCTACACTATCCCACACTACTACTTGCCTAGCATGGGGCAACCCAACGGAATTAGCCAGTAACATACTTTGCACCTTTTTTTATGCCTTCAAGTGCTACGGAAAGCGATTTATACACATCTTTAATTTGGATTGATATTGGTCTAGAGTGAAATAGTATCCCACTGTAAAAGGGGTTTCTGTGTAGATTGCAACAAAGCGTAGACAGTGGAAGGTAGATTATTAACACCCTGTTCTCTGGTTTGTGTTTAAAAAGAATGGAAATAAAAGGTCAGGTCCTCTGACCAAATGGCCTTTTTTTAAAAATAGACGGCGGGACAATGTGTTGGAGAGGAACTGTCACAACAATTTGTTTCTACAGAACAACTCGAGAGGCGACATTGGGGAAATCTAGGGCGTAAATCATCAACTCGAGCAAATAAGGAGGAACTTTCCCTGTTGGTGGAAGGGTCGAGAACTAAAGGACAAAGATTTAAAGTCAATATGACAAAAGAACCAACAGCAACTTGTTTTGACGCAGTGTTTAGGATCTGGACTGCCTTGCCAGAGAGTGTGGTAGTGGAGCAGGATTCGATTGTGGTTTTCTAAAAAAAGGAAATCGAGCACCTGAAGGAGGAAAGAGGAAAAAACTAGAGGGAGAGGGGATTTGCTCTGGCAGAGAACCTGCACAGACACAGCAGGTTGAATGGCCTCTTTCTGTGATGTAACCATTCAATAATTTTACAAATCTTGACTACCACTGTTTATGTCGGGGGGGGGGGGGGGGGGGGGGTAGATATAAACAGAAGAATATAAGTTCCTCACAAGGATACTTGGAAATGTGTACTTGGTTGTCCATAATAGGTGCTGTAACTTTATGAGCTGTAATGAGAGGTTAGTATGTCCTAGCACAACCAGCTGATAAACAGCTACAACTAGTTAACACAGGATGCTCAGCAGGTTCATGGAAGAGTCAGCAAACATCACGTTCATTTCACTCAGACCAGCGGTGATCAGAAGGTCCTCGGAGCAGAGTGAAAATGATTTAATGGGCGAGGATTGTGTGTGATGGAGGAACGCAGGGGTCTCACCCAACAGACAGATTACTCACTCCTTCATGTTGACAGATACATTCAGTTTTGCTTTCTTTTCTGCATTTTTCACAAGACTCTTTGCGTAGTGCTGGATTATTGGACACATCTGGGGAAGGAAAAGAAAATGGCGAACAATTTATACAGGATGTACACAAAGCTGGTCTGTATCTAAATATGGTTGTACTATTCCTGGCAACTTTGTCACATGGTGGGCAAAATGGTAGCACATACTAATGCCTCACAGCTCCAGGGACTCGGGTTCAATTCCTGCCTTGGGTGACTGTGTGGAGTTTGCACGTTCTCCCCATGTCTGTGTGGGTTCCTCTGGGTGCATTGTTTCCTCCCACAGTTCAAAGATGTGCAGCTTAGGTGGATTGGTCATGCTAAATCACCCCTTAGTGTCCGAAAGGTCAGGTGGGTTTATTGGAGTACAGGGATGGGGGGGGACACGGGTGGGGGGACGCGGGTGGGGGTGGGGGGGGGGGGGTGGTGTGGACGACGACGGCATGGGCCTAGGTAGGATGTTCTTTCAGAGGGTCGGTGCAAACCTGATGGGCCGAATGGCCTCCTTCTGCACTGTATTCAATGATTATTATTACCTGTCTCCAACCCATCTCCCCTCACAGATTGCCCCACTCTGGCCACAAGGTGACTAGTCATGCCCATCCTATGATGTTTTCACCTTTCTACATATCCAGAGAGTGAATTGACCCTTCATTCCTAGATTATTCTCAACTACCAATGAAACAGTATATTGGCTCCATTACTCCATGTCCAATATTTTTATAACAAGTTTCCCGAATCGTTCAAACAATTTTTGTTTCAAAGACACTCCTCTAATTTTTATCCAGGAAACCTCCTGCAAGAGTTGTCAACTCAAGTCATCTGGAATCACGCTGAAATGTAGTGAATGCTTTCTTGAAACTCTTGCTTGTACTGTATGTATACTGGCTGCTCTCAATCAATTCTTGGTCAGGAGATCGTCTCCCTTAGAAAATGGCCGACTTCGAGGGCGACATGTGGCGCAGTGGTTAGCACTGGGACTGCGGCACTGAGGACCCGGGTTCGAATCTCGGTTCTGGATCACTGTGTGTGTGGAGTTTGCACATGTCTGCGTGGGTTTCACCCCCACAACCCAAAGATGTGCAGGTTAGGTGGATAGGCCATGCTAAATTGTCCGTTAATTGGAAAAAAAAAAATAATTGGTCGACTTCACTCTGGAATGAGAAGCAGGTGGACCAGACTGATGATAATATGGATAGCGGGCAATCAGGTTATGGAGGTCTAAATTCTCCCAAAGCCGATTACCTCAGCTGCTTACACAGGTTGAAAAACAAAATATCATACCTGGTTCTACATGTTTCTTGTTGTCCTTAGTAAAAAGTAGAACTGACCATGTTAAACGGTTATAGGGTAGTTTAACCTGCACCAGATCTCAGTCATCCATCGATCTAATGCTCACAACATCCGTTGGCTCACAGTCAGAATGAAAATGGTCATCCTGGTGTTTAAATCTCATCATGGCCTCCCTGCTCCTTATCTCTGTAACCTGTGACAGTGCTACAACCCTCCAAAGGTCTCTCCGCTCCAATTGTGAGGTCTTGTACAGGTTTTAATTTCCTAGCTCTGCGAATTGGTCATCTTTAGCCACCCAGGCCCCAAGCTCCAGAATTTCTCCTCTAAACCTTGTCACCTTTCCCTTCTCCTTTAAAACACTCCTTCCAACCTATTCTGATCAAGCTTTACATCTCATGAAATATTAGGGCAGCTGACCAAGTGCCTGATTTTGTTTGACAACCCTACTTTTAAGCGCCTTGGGACAGTTTTCCTACATTAAAGATGTTGATGCTATATCAATGCAGGGTAGAATTTAGGGCAGCAGGGTAGCATGGTGGTTAGCATAAATGCTTCACAGCTCCAGGGTCCCAGGTTCGATTCCCGGCTGGGTCACTGTCTGTGTGGAGTCTGCACGTCCTCCCCCTGTGTGCGTGGGTTTCCTCCGGGTGCTCCGGTTTCCTCCCACAGTCCAAAGATGTGCGGGTTAGGTGGATTGGCCATGCTAAATTGCCCGTAGTGTCCTAATAAAAGTAAGGTTAAGGGAGGGGGGGGGGTTGTTGGGTTATGGGTATAGGGTGGATACGTGGGTTTGAGTAGGGTGATCATGGCTCGGCACAACATTGAGGGCCGAAGGGCCTGTTCTGTGCTGTACTGTTCTATGTTCTATGTTCTATGTTCTAATTTTACATTTGCTGGCAGGCACATGCCCGACCCAGAGTCACGTTAAATAGCGAGCGATAAAATAGGTAGAGTGAGGGACGAGGGGGGGGCGCAAAGTGGAGGACCCGGCAGAATTGAATAGGTTATTCCGGGACTTCTATCGTAAGCTGTACACTTTGGAGCCGCCGGAAGAACCGGAGGGGATGAAAAGGTTTCTGGACGGGTTAACATTCCCAACAGTTGGTGGGGGGCGAGTGGAAGAGCTGGGGGCCCCGATTAGAGTAGAGGAGGTATTGGGGGGCCTTAAGGCTATGCAGTCGGGGAAGTCCCCGGGGCCGGATGGATACCCAGTAGAGTTTTATAGGAAGTTCTCTGAGCTGGTGGGCCCGGTCTTGGCGAGGGTTTTCAATGAGGCAAGGGACAGAGGGACCCTGCCGCCGACAATGTCGCAAGCCACTATATCCCTGATATTGAAGCGGGGTAAAGACCCGGAGGCGTGCGGGTCCTACAGGCCAATCTCCCTGATTAATGTAGACGCCAAGCTCCTGGCAAAGGTACTGGCGGGTAGAATGGAGGACTGTATACCGAAGGTGATTGGGGAGGATCAAACGGGTTTCGTGAAAGGTAGGCAGCTGGCGGCCAATTTGAGGAGATTTCTCAATGTGATAATGATGCCCCCGGCGGGTAGAGAGGTGGAGGTAGTGGTGGCAATGGACGCCGAGAAGGCCTTTGACCGGGTGGAGTGGGACTATCTATGGGAGGTGCTCGGACGGTTTGGGTTCGGGGAGGGATTGGTGGATTGGATCAAATTATTATATCATGCCCCGAGGGCCAGCGTCAGGACTAACAGAGAAGTGTCGGAGTACTTTATGTTGTACCGAGGGACCAGACAGGGCTGCCCGCTCTCCCCGCTGCTGTTGGCGCTGGCCATAGAGCCGCTGGCGATTGCGCTGAGAGCCGCAGAGGGTTGGAAGGGGATGGTGAGGGGCGGGGTTGAACACAGGGTTTCTCTTTATGCAGACGACCTGCTCCTGTACGTGTCGGACCCAGTAGCCGGGATGGGAACTATACTGGGAATGCTGAGGAAGTTCGGCCAGTTCTCAGGATACAAATTAAATACGGTCAAGGGTGAAATGTTTGTGGTCCAGGCAAGGGGCCAGGAGAACAGATTGAGAGGGCTACCGTTTAGGCTGGTTGAGGAAAATTTCCGGTATTTGGGAATCCAGGTGGCACGAGACTGGGGCAGGCTGCATAAGTTAAATTTGGCCAGGGTGGTGGAGCAAATGAAGGGAGAGTTTCGGAGATGGGATGCACTCCCGCTGTCGCTGGCAGGGAGGGTGCAGACTGTAAAGATGACAATCCTCCCTCGATTTTTGTTTATTTTTCAGTGCCTCCCGATCTTTATCCCACAGTCCTTCTTCAAAAGAGTTAACGGGCTGATCATGAGCTTTGTCTGGGTGGGAAAATCCCCGCGGGTGAAGAAGGCGATGTTGGAGAGGAACCGCAGCGAGGGAGGGCTGGCTTTGCCGAGTCTGATCAATTATTACTGGGCGGCCAACATCGCTATGATAAGGAAGTGGATGGTGGGTATGGGGTCTATTTGGGAGCGGGTGGAGGCGGCTTCGAGCAGGGGCTCCAGCTTGGAGGCCCTGGTCACGGCTCCTCTACCGCTGCCGCCGGCCAAGTACACCACCAGCCCGGTAGTGGTGGCGACCCTGCGGATATGGGGCCAGTGGAGGAGGCATGTGGGGGAGATGGGGGCGTCTGTCTGGGCGCCAATCTGCGACAACCATCGGTTTGCCCCCGGCAGTATGGATGGGGGGTTCCGAGTATGGCGGCGAGCAGGGGCAAGAAGGGTGGGTGATATGTTCCTAGAAGGGAGCTTCGCGAGTTTGAGGAGCTTGGAGGAGAAATTTGGGTTGGTAAGGGGAAATGATTTTAGATACCTACAGTTGCGGGACTTTGTTCGTAGACAGGTCCCATCTTTCCCACGCCTCCCGCCAATGGGGATCCTCGACAGAATAGTCTCTAGGAGGGAAGAAGGGGAGGGCAGAGTCTCGGTATATATAAGGTGCTTATGAGAGAGGAAGGGTCCCAGACAGAGTAACTGAAACTTAAATGGGAGGAGGAGCTAGGTGGGGAAATGGAGGATGGGCTGTGGGCAGAGGCCCTGAGTAGGGTAAACTCGACCGCGACATGTGCTAGGCTCGGGCTGATCCAATTTAAGGTCGTTAACCGGGCCCATATGACGGTGGCTCGGATGAGCAAATTTTTCGGGATAGAGGACAAATGCACTAGGTGCGCGGGAGGACCAGCGAACCATGTTCACATGTTTTGGGCATGTCCTGAGCTGAGGGGGTACTGGGAGGGATTTGCGGGGGTCATGTCCCAGGTGCTAAAAACAAGGGTGGTGATGAGTCCAGGAGTGGCAATTTTGGGGGTTTCGGAAGACCCGGGCATCCAGGGGGAGAAAGAGGCCGATGTTTTGGCCTTTGCTTCCCCGATAGCCCGGAGACGAATATTATTGGCGTGGAGGGACTCAAAGCCCCCGAAGACTGAGTGGTGGCTTGCGGACATGTCGTGTTTCCTGGGGATGGAAAAAATTAAGTTCGCCTTGAGGGGATCTGTGCAGGGGTTCACCCGGAGGTGGCAACCATTTATTGACTTCTTTGCGGGGGAGTGAGCGTCAGCAGGGGGGTGGGGGGGAGTAGAGTAGAGTAGGAGGGAAAATATGGCGGGTAGTACCGGTGGGAGGTTAGCGGGCTTGTGCAATATGTTACGATGGTACGTGGATGTTTGCACATTTTTGCCTTTTTTGCTTTCTTTCTGATGATGTCTGTAATTGTTTATAAAGCCAAAAACTACCTCAATAAAATTGTTTATTAAAAAAAAAAATAGCGAGCGATAACATTAGGCACGTATTCTGATGTCATAGTCTGCTCACGCGATATTTTGCACAGCGAGTGCAGCCTCGGGTCAGCAGCTTGGATTGGCAGCGCGCCTGCCAACAATTATGATGTGGAGATGCCGCCGTTGGACTGGGCTGAGCACAGAAAGAAGTCTTACAACACCAGGTTAAAGTCCAATAGGTTTGTTTCGAATCTGATCATCAGGTAAGCATTCTACAAGGCGGCCTTCAGGGCGCGCGACAACGCAGAATCGCCGAGCAGAAACTTATAGCCAAGTCCCACACACATGAGTACGGCCTCAACCGGGACCCTGGATTCATGTTGCATTACATTCATCACCCACCATCTGGCCTGGGCTTGCGAAATCCTACCAACTGTCCTGGCTTGTGGTAATTCACACCTCTTTAACCGGTTATTATCCCTCTCTCCAGGGGCTCCATCTGGACCTGTAGATTTAATTACCAGCAAAGACTCGCATTCAAAGTATCGTCTTGCATTTTTGACTTTGTCTACATATATGTTTCTGGAACTTACCTCTTCATTTACCTGAGGAAGGAGCTGTTCTCCAAAAATTGGTGATTCGAAACAAACCTGTTGGGCTTTAACCTGGTGTTGTAAGACTTCTTACTATGCCAACAATTATGAGGGCATTAAATCCCCAATTGACCAACATTTTACGTGCCCCATGCGATTTTAAGCTCGCCACACAGGAAACACGGCACCAATATTTGGATTCAAGGGCGGGGTAAAAAGGGAATGGATCAAATGCAGGATGAGGAGTTGGGAGTTTCAGGGAGTGAGTTAAGGTGGTGTTTTGAGAGAATGTTTTCTGTGTTGGGCAGAGCACAGCATGGGGCTCTCAGCACGTTACCGCCCTCTTGCTGGCCGCAAGCACGTCCATCCCTCCCGTCTGCTGCGTCTATCAGCACTGGCCATTCTGCAGGCAATATCGCCCCAATCGAGGGGGGGAGGTGGGGGGGGGGGGGGGGGGGGGGAACACGTTTGGAGATGATTTTCTTTTTTTTTAAATTTAGAGTACCCAATTATTTTTCCAATTAAGGGGCAATTTAGTGTGGCCAATCCACCTATCCTGCACATCTTTTGGGTTGTGGGGGTGAAACCCACGCAGACACGGGGAGAATGTGCAAACTCCTCACGGACAGTGACCCAGAGCCGGGATACGAACCCGGGTCCTCAGCGCCGTAGGCAGCAATGCTAACCACTGTGCCACCGTGCAGCCCGGAGATGATTGTCTGAATGGACGTAAAGAAGGCCTTTGACCAGGTAGAGAGGAGGTATTTCTTTGAAATCCTGGGGAGGTTTGGGTTGGGGCCGAGATTTGTGCTGTGGGTCCGGATGCCATATGTGTCCCCCATGGCCAGAGTGTGAATGAATGAGACAAGCCCGGGGAATTTTGGGCTGCACAGGAGTGTGAGGCGGGGATGTCCGCTGTCCCCGCTATTGTTTGCATTGCCGATTGAGCCCTTGGCGAGGACACTTCGGGCCTCGGCTGAGTGGTGGGAGAATGAGACGAGGGTTGTTGTATGCCAGTGACCTGTTGCTGTTCGTGATGGACCCATTAGAAAACATGGCGGAATGATGGGCTGACTGGAGAGGCTTGAGGCATTTTTGGGCTATAAACTGAATGTAGGGAAGAGTGAGGTGTTGCTGGTGAATGCAGTGGGGCTGTGGAGAAACTTGGGGCACTGCCATTTAAGGTGGCAAGGGAGCGGTTCCGGTACCTGGGGATTCAGGTAACACCTGAGTGGGCCATGATGCATAGATGGAATTTGACGGGGTTTGGTGGAGTTTGCTGCTGTTCACCCTGAGGAAGCATAAGAGGAGACCAATGGTGGAGTCATCGATAAAAATTTGAGACCAGTTGAAGAGGCCCTTTACCTGGGTCACATGGTGTTGATGTCTCCACTGTGTGGGAATCGTAGGTTTGCGCTGGGGGGATGGAGGGGAAGTACAGGAGATGGGAGGAGGGGTTAGAGCGGGTCAGGGACATGTTTGCGGTGGGGAAGTTCGCTGGGATAGTGGAGCTGCAGCAGAGGTTCAAGTTATCAAGAGAGAGTGAATTTAGATATTGGCAGTTGTGGGACTTTGCAAGAGCCGCCTTTGTTTCCTCAGGAGTATACCCTGTTGGAGAAAATATTGTTCCTGGATGGAGTGAGGGGGAATGGTAGGATTGGGGGATATATATGGGTGGCTGGGGGAGCAGGGCACGACCTTAGTGAAAAGGATCAAGTGGAGGGGGAAGGAGGAGGTTTGGAGGAAGATAGGATGGGGACTTTGCTGTGAAGTAATGCGCTGAGTGAACACAACCTCTTCATGTGCAAGGATGAGTCTTGTACAATTTAAGGTGGTGCACAGGGTCCACATGACATGGGCCCGGATGAGTGGGTTTTCCCCAGAGATAGTGGACGGATGCGGGAGGTGTGGGAGGGGGCCAGCGAATTATCCCTATATGTTCTGGGGCATATGAGGAGTCGGAGAACTTTTGGGAGGCAGTGTTCGGGAACATATCGAGGATTGTAGGGGTTGAGATGAAGCTACATTGGTGGCGATCTTTGGGATGTTGGGGCTGCTGGAGGGGAAGGGGGCTGATGTTGTGGCCTTCACCTCTTTGATTGCTCGCGACGGATACTTTTGAATTGGAAATCTCTCAGGGTGGAGAAAATCAAAGTTGCCCCAAGGGGTTCGGAGGACAGCTTCGAGGTACGGTGGAGGCCGTTCTCGGCTATATTTGAGGAGCTATTTATCGTGAAGCAGGGGGGAAGGGGTAGTGAATGGGGATAAAATGTACAAACTGTATATTCTGTTGGATGTTAAGGTTGTGTTATTATGTTGAATATGTTTGGAATAAAATATCTTTTAAAAAAAGGGAAGCTGACACTGCAGGAGTTGTGATTGTTCTCCATCTTTCTGCTGTTGGAAGACATTTTACACTTGGTGCTTTGCTCTCCTCAGCTAAAATCTTCCCATCACAAGGATTACCTTGAGCTGGCATAGACAATCCATTGCTCCTTCATCTCCCAACAAAAACTGTCCACTTGCCCTCTTTCCCAGACACCCAAAACCAACTAGGAAGAACTCACCTGTGAGACCATCTGTGCATTCCTTAAACACTCAATCACGCAAATCCCATCTTGTGCCCAGTCCCGCACCCATTCCCTGGTCTTGTTAATCTACATTGGCTGCATCTCCCAACATATTAAATCAAAACCTAAAATCATATCTTCACCTCAGTCCTCAGCTTCACCCTAACTACTTTTCTGCCTTAAAGTCTTCCCATGGGTCAACTCTGGCCTTCTGTCTATCCTCACTCCCACTCTCCCTTCACCCACTTGTTAAGAACTTTTAGTCACCTCAGCCCCACAATCTGGAACTTTCTGCCTTCAAATGTTTTCTTGCGGACCGTTTTATAGGCCAATATTTCAAGTACATCTCCCAACAAAGATTTAGCTGCTGATTCTTTTATTTAAGTATTCCTCTGTAAAGTATCTTAAACCTACTAATGGAAAAATTGGTAACAGTAATAAGACCATAGGATCTGCTGAAACTGATAGACAAACACAGATTATCTAGATGCCACGTATGAAACTTTCGGCCACGGTACACTATATGCAAGGGAACAACTTTTGAATGCTTCATTTTCTAATAAAGGCTTTTCTTCAAAACATGGAATCTATAACAATTGAGCAGCTGAAGGTTGAAACTGCATCTAGTCAAATCTGCCCTTGCAACATTTTAAATAGGAGGCGTTCATGTCACCTTATGCTTCATAGGATGCTATTATAGAGAGCAGGAGAGTCAGGTCCTGTGTTATCTCAGATGAGGTAGGAAAGCAGATAGATGGCTGTTAGGCCACAGTTGCAGGGAGGCACACACTCAAATGACGGCAAGGTGGAGACTGATCACCTTGCAATTTTGTAGATGTCAACAGGTTGCTTTCAACATCTTAGTTTTGACTTCTTGTATTCTCGTGCATCAGCACCTACACTCACCTTCATTACTGGATGATTTAACACATTTGTCTATGAAACCAATCTTACATATCACAGGTATAAACACAGAGAAAGGATTCGATCTATTGGGGAGTGGGATGGGGCTCTGTTACCTCTTTCAGCCTCCCGCTGGTGAAGGTTGGGGAAAGCACACTTCGGATTCTCTTCCAATGGTCATCTTCAACAGACACGATGGACTCAGCCAGTGGCCCATTCAGACCTAATTTCTACAGAAAAAGGTAGAAAGGCTTCAGACTTTGTTTTTAATATTACGTTATCAGATTTGATGCCATATTAGCTAATTAGTTGATTTCAAAACTACACAGACTGTGCAGGCAGGGGGAAACAAATGGATCTTGTTGAATGTGTATTCATGTATATATTGCCATGACCTGCACACAGAAATGACGTGAGAGTAGCACGGGAGATCTCACCAATGTAGCGACAGGCATGATGTATAAGAGCTGCTGAAGATTTTATAGTAGACTGTTTAAGCTGTCGTCCTTTGTCATCATTCTTGCACAATGCAGCAATTTTACATGGCATCAGGTGCGAGCTAAGATGGCACAAGGATTTGGCACATCGACCCGCTCACCTTTGATGAGAATAATCGATGACAATTGGAAAAAATTCAAAAAGGAATAGCATGTATACTGCTGTGCTGGTCTCTCCGATAAATCAAAGAAAATACAAGCATACACACTATTGAACCAAGCAGGTCCAAACACAGTCGGAAAATCTGAATCCTTTGTCTACCAAGGGAAGGGAGACCAAGGTACTATTAAAAAAATTTGAACAGATATGCGCACCCATAGAAATGTCTTCATGGACAGACACGTTTTAAACACCAGAAACCAGCTAACCAGAAACTCGATGAACAAGTACAATCATTTGTCTCAACATTGAGAGTACCGAATATGCACGTTTTTGCCAGAATCTTCAGTGATAAACTCGCAAGAGACCGCAGTGTGTGGAATACACAGCAATGAGATGCGCAAGTAGTTGCTGCATAAAGGAACATAGCAACATAGACATAGAAAACCCCATGTTAGAATTCACAATTAGCATCTGCATGCTAAACGAGCAGTCTGTGAGGAGCCCCAAGGAAGTAAAGAGAAAAACTAAGTTCCCTCGGTACAGAACACACCCCAATGGAACTACAGAAGCCAGCACCCACAAAAAAGCTCATGCTTCAGATTTAATAAGTTGCAATGACAGTGGCAAATGGAATCACATTGCCAAGTGCTGCAGGTCAAAGCCACAGCAACTTGTCAATACCGCAAGTCATGTTGCAGCCGGCTACCTTTCCAAGTTTCAGAACATGCACAAAGTGAATGAGCTGGAGGGTAAAGCAAAACAACCAGAGCATTGAACTGCAAAACATTCTACTGCGAAGGGCAATGTATTGTCAAAGTTGCTTCTGCAGGAAATGAAATCGAACCCTGTGCTGCACTAGATTCCATCAAAGTAAATCTCATTGCACGTGGTGTAACACACGCACCCTGCACTGCACACAGGGTAAGCTTCAGTTCCACAAAGTCAACCAGGGCACGAAACCACTGTTGGAGCTCCAGGTCAGCATTGCACTGGGGCCAATCCACCTTGGGCTGGATGTACGCACCCTACAGCACCAAGCCCCACGTTAGACATAGACATAGCATTTGCAGTGCAAAAGGACGCCATTCAGCCCATCGAGTCTGCACCGACCCTTGGAAAGAACACCCCACACCTCCACCCTATCCCAGTAACCCCACCTAACCTTTTTGGACATGAAGGGCAATTTAGCGTGGCCACTCCACCTAACCTGTACATCTTTGGACTGTGGGAGGAAACCGGAGCACCCAAGGGAAACCCACGCCGACACAGGGAGTACGTGCAGACTACGCACAGACAGTAACCCAAACCGGGAATCAAACTTGGGACTGTGGAGCAACTGTGCTAACCACTGTGCTACCATGCTGCCCCCCATGTCTGTGATTATTATTATGAGGCTGGGTGACTCAATAAACACCCACTGTGTGCTCCCTTGCCATGAAACAGAATGTAGTTGACAAATTGGATAGAATGACAAGACTGATGACATCGCCCTCAGAGGAATAGACCACAGAGTGAGTTTTTGCGATGATAACTACAGTAAAGAGAGATGGCACAGTCTGCATCTACCTAGTTCAGCTAAATAACGCACTTCTGAGATCCCACCAAACTATGATGACGGTTGAACAGGTCATGGTGACGGCCCGGTACTAAGGTTTTCAGCATCCTGGATTCACAGTGTGGATTTTGGCAAATCCCACTGGATGAAGAATCTTCAAAGCTTACTATGTTCAAAGTCTCCAGTGGGAAGATACAGGGTCCGCCGCGTGCCCTACAGGATCTCTACTGGCAGTGAGATCTTCCAATAGTCTATAGAAGAGCTCTTTGCAGAGCAACGGTGAAATTATCATTGATGACATCCTGGTCTGGGGTATTACAATGCAAGAACATGATGCAGGTCCGCACTTGGTCCTCGACAGAATCAGCACCATATAGTTGAAGCTCAATCATGCTAAATGCATATTCAGCCGGGTCCGCTATATCGGACACCCACTTACCATCGATGGTGTGAAGCCTGAACTGGATAAGACAACGGCTATATGGCAAATGTCCACTCTGGAGAATAAGCATGCCCTGCAGCGTTTCCTCAGTATGCCAAATTATCTGTCAAAGTTCATTCCCTGATGCAGTGGGGTAACTTTTCTCCACCAAGATGTAGAATAGTGTTGGCAGGAGCGCCACAATGTGGCATTCAACAAACACAAGGATCTGCTGTCAGCCCTTCCGGTGTTACAGTACTTTGATGTGCCAGCACCTGTACTCTTTATCCCAGCATGGACTCGGAGCAGTCAGCATCCAGAATGGAAGACCAGTGACTTTTGCATTTGCCCACTGACACGGAAACGTGCAATGCCCAGAATGAGAATGAACTCTATGCCCTAGTCTTCGCATGTCAGAAATTCCATGATTTCATCTGTGGTCAGAGGTGAACTTTCAATGAAACACACAGCGTTGCAGCCAAGAGGGGGGGGGGGGGGGGGGGCTCATATGGAGAGGTGACTGTTGTGGTTGGAACACCAATCAGAGCCTCGTTGGTCTAAATTTTCTGATTCGAATGAGCCTATCAGCAGGCAATACAGAACACCAGGCTCTGATTAGTGGACTCCTCTTTAGAGTGGGGAAGCAGTTTGCCAAACATTGAGAGGTGGTGGAGACTTAGAGCAGTTCAGACATGAATCACCTGAATTGCTGTTAAGTTTCTGAACTTTCATTGAGTAAAGATGCAAAGCAGCAGCCAGGTTTCCAGCATTCAGTCTGGCAGAGAGCCTGAGGCAAAAGTGAGGTCGCCGAACTAACATCAGGTTCAAGTGCGAACATGCGAAGCCTTCATCGAGGCACTGGGGGAGAAGCGGGGTGACTCTTGGCCTCCAGGCCAGGGCTGAGATGGGCTGGTGGGCAACCAATCAAAACGAACAGTGGCTGCTAAGCCAGATAGCCAGCAGCCAGCCAACCAGGAGCACACGCAGTCATCGAAGGTCAAGGCTTGGCCATCCGACCGAGAGCCAAGGGGTGAGCACAGCATCAGTCAGGAGTTTAAGAAGGCCATTGGGGGCGGGACTCAACCTCATTGGGGAGGGGCCCCAGCAAGGAAGGAAAGCAGTAAACTCTTTTAAGTTGCAGTCATTAATCCTACACAACCCAGCAACTTTACAGATCTCACGGTCTCTTTTCTGAGGCACAGGCCAAGGGGAAGATGTGGCAAGTTCACAGTGTGGTTTTCGACATTTAAAAAATGGTGGAAATCCTTGCAATGCACACTTTGCCTTGTTGGGCAATGTGAACCATGAGTGTTTCTGGTGTCATTGTCTACAATGGAAGTGGTCTAATCCCCATTTCAGGACTAATTCTGAAAATGCATCAATCCCCATTCATAGCTCTCAGTTCTTTGATTCCTTATGAGGTGTAATCAGAGATTCCCAAGTGGTCTGTTGGAAAACAGGGAACAAAGAGGCATTTTTCTTTGTTGCAGTCTAAGTGTGGGTGTAAGCCCCAGTTGGGTGGAGAGCCCTATGGCAGCCATGGAGCTTGGGCTGAGTGCTAACAGTTGTGAGACCCCTTTAAACGCTTGCATGTTTTTATAATGGTGTGCGTAGGCTAACAGAGGCCTAATTGCTGCTGCAAAAGCATATCAAAGGGTAGCTTACTTTTAAACAAAACCCTGCAGTTTAAATACTTCCTACATGCTCAACCTCACTCACCCACCCCACTCGGTATATGAAGCTCACCCTCTCCAGCTCAACTCTTAGATCCTCCAAATCTTCACTCTGGGATCAAGGAAGGTCAGGGGCATTACAATGGGGTCACACCAGGAAAAGGTTTGGGAAGCCAAGAGAAGCAGAGATGCATTTTCTTCACCCCACTGAACTACCCAAGAGTCACTCCTGAAGCCACAGTTGAAATATAGAATTTGATCCCCTAAAAGAAACTGTGGAGGCTGGGACAGTTACAAGACTGTGATTGATATCTTCTGAACTATCAGAGGATCATGCAATGAAATGAAATGAAAATCGCTTATTGTCACAAGTAGGCTTCAATGAAGTTACAGTGAAAAGCCCCTAGTCGCCACATTCCGGCGCCAGTCCAGGGAGGCTGTTACGGGAATCGAACCGTGCTGTTGGCCTGCCTGGGTCTGCTTTCAAAGCCAGCAATTTAGCCCAGTGTGCTAAACAGCAAAGCAGATAAATGGAGTTGAGGTAATGATGAGCCATGACACAGGCCACAAGGAACAGGAGCAGGGGCAGCTGGAGGTCAGTCAACCTCAATGCTACTTTCCCACAATATCCTCATATGCCTTCATTAGCAAAAATCATCAATCTCTGCCTTGAGTATACTTAACACTAACATTCATAATTCCACAGAATTTCAAGATTAAAACACATTAAGTAAAGAAACTAAAATGCCAAACATTTCAATTCTATTCTTTGCATTATTATTATTGAAACTACATATTTCAAACCCTCTGCTGCCCACCCCCCCCCCCCCCCCCCCCCCCCTTGGGAATTCTAACGGTCATTTCCTTGGTTTCCCCTTCTGATAAAGGAACAGTCTAACCCAGAATTCCATAAACATATCAGTGATCAGGGTTATTCACAGATCATACAGAATATTGTATTTTTATTGTTAATAAATCTCTCTCCTGTGCATCACAAAAATCAGGCTGTGGAAATCCTGCCAGATTTCAAGACAACTACAAGCTCCAAAAGGTGAGGGGTGCAAATTCCAGACGAGTCAGATCATTCTTGGATGTGATACACCTTCTTCTCTACCTGGGCTAGTCCAAACTCGGACAGGCAACCAGTGAGAATTTAGTTGAATCCAGAGATCACAGCATCAGCATTATAGGTCATCCCATCAAACATACTCTTGTCCCCCACACATGGGGAGTTTTGTTTGGCAAGTCTCATCTCTCTCGTAAAGCACTGGAAAATCAAAACAACACATGGAGAAAAGATGGGAACCAAATTACATTCTAGCTGAAATGCTGAAACATTCAGAAAGCAAAAACAAGGGCCTATTACGCTAACAAGAAAATCTAATAAGCCCATAAGATGTAGGAGCAGAATTAGGCTATTCGGCCCATCAAGTCTGCTTCGCCATTCGAACATGGATGATATGTTCCTCATCTCTATTCCCCTGCCTTTTCCCAATCACCCCCGATCCCCTTATTAACCAAGAACACCAGATTTGTGCTGTTCCGTACACGGCTACAGACCAAGAGCTGGAAGGTGCAATTAGACAGAATAGTTCTTTCTTAGAACGCAAGAATCAGACGCAGGAGTAGGCAATTTAGCCTCTCGAGCTTGCTTCACCACTCAATATGATCATGGCTGATCTCATCATGGGCTCAACTCCACCTTCCTACACGTTCTCCATATCCCTTCAACCCATTACCAATTAAATATCTGTCTAACTTCTCCTTCAATTTACTCCACCGCACTCTGGGGTAACAAATTAGGGCAGCACGGTAGCATTGTGATTGCCCAATTGCTTTACAACTCCAGGGTCCCAGGTTCGATTCCCAGCTTGAGTCACTGTGTGGAGTCTGCACATTCTCCCCGTGTCTGCATGGGTTTCCTCTGGGTGCTCCGGTTTCCTCCCACAGTCCAAAGATGTGCAGGTTAGGTGGATTGGCCATGCTAAATTGCCTTTAGTGGCCAAAATTGCCCTTAGTGTTGGGTGGGGTTACTGGGTTATGGGGATAGGGTGGAGGTGTGGACCTTGGGTAGGGTGCTCTTTCCAAGAGCCGGTGCAGACTCGATGGGCCGAATGGCCTCCTTCTGCACTGTAAATTCTATGATGTTCTATGAAAGTCCACAGATTCGCGAGCCTTTGGGAGATGTTGCTTCTCTTCATGTCTATTTTAAATTTGTTACCCCTTAACCTGAGGTTATGACCCCTCGCTCTAGAATGCCCCACAAGAGGAAGCATCCGCTCCATGTCTACTTTATCCAAACTTTTTATCATCTTATATGCCTCAATTTGATCTCCCCTCATTCTTCAAAACTAGAGAATATAGGAAAAAACTTCTCTTCATACGATAAATCTCTCATCTCTGTAATCAATCCAGTGAACCTACTCTAAATTGGCTCCAAAGCCACAACATCTTTCCTCCAATAAAGGGTCAGAAACTGTGCACAGTACTCCAGGTGAGGAGCCAATGAGAGCAAATAAGCCTCAGTGCAATGTAGGCAAATACTTACCCGCCTGTTGGTGAACAAAGGGTAACACTCTTTTATGAAGATGGTTTTCATCAAGTCAGTATCCAGGATGGCGAGAATGGGCAGCCGCCCATCATAAATCCTAAAGGAAACAACAGAAATATTAGAAAGTGTAACTGGTTCTTCAATAAGGTATAGTGTGGGGTCTGAATGGCAGAGCAAACACCAACCACACCCATGTTGGGTGTCCATGATGGCCAGGTCTCTATCACAATGATATCACAGGAGCATTTATGAAAAGGAAATGTTGAATGTCTCTGATTGTAGTATAATAATCCAGGCTATACTTACACTACCAACCAGAAACAGCCTTGCTTCATCTTAGCATTTCAGCTGCTGCCTGGGAACTTGACACCCGAAAGAAGATGAGCAAGTTCACTAAAATACTGTGGGTGCTGGAAGTCCGAAACGATAACCTGGAAATACTCAACAGCGCTGGAGGAGAGAGAAACAACGTAACATCGAGTCGAATAGGACTTTTCTTATGGACCTCTGAAAAGGAGTCATATTTGACACGAAACATTGACTTTCTCGCTCCACAGATGCGGCCAGATCCACTGCACATTTCCAGCACTTTTGTTTTTAAGCTTAGATGAGAGAGTATGCTCTTGCTTCAGCTCCTCACAAACCAATTTATAATCCATAAATTTTGTTCAGTGAAAAGTCAAAATTGCATTCATACGGGTTAAATTTCCATCTTGTCTGCCCTGGTTTGTGGGCCAGACAGCATGTTTGTTAACTGCCAAAGTTCTTTGGGGTATTTGCACAGTTGTAGTACACCACCACTGCTTACAGAGAAACCTCAACAGCGACTACCTGACTCACCATCAACAAGCCAGAGAAACCCCAGTCCCAATTTAGTCCGGGAATACTCCGGACATAAAACCTGGAAGCACAGATTTCTCAGACACCTTGCGAATTTCCTGTTGCCAGTTTTCTCTCCTGAAAGTGAGCCTGTTTAACAGGTTACCTAATAGTCAGCCTGTGGCACTTAGCCACAGTGGACAACAGGTCGGGGGAGAAAGGCGATAGGATTGGAGAAGTGGGGATTAGTAAGAGATGGCCAGTAGAGCACTGGATTAGTTCAAGACCAGGGGCGGGATTCTCCGACCCCCCCGCCGGGTCGGAGAATCGCCGGGGGCCGGCGTCAATCCCGCCCCCGCCGTGTTCCGAATTCTCCGGCACCGGAGATTCGCCGGGGGTGGGAATCGCTCCACGCCGGTCGGCGGGCCCCCCCCGGCGATTCTCCAGCCCGCGATGGGCCGAAGTCCCGCCACTGACAAGCCTTCCCGCCGGCGTGGATCAGACCACCTACCTTACTGGCGGGAGCAGGCGGGCTCCGGGGTCGTCGGGGGAGGGCGCGGGGCGATCTGGCCCCGGGGGGTGCCCCCCCCCCCCCGGTGGCCTGGCCCGCGATCGGGGCCCACCGATCGGCGGGGGGGGGCCTGTGCCATGGGGGCACTCTTTTCCTTCTGCCTTCGCCATAATCTTCACCATGGCGGAGGTGGAAGTGACACCCTACCCAGCGCATGCGCAGGAGATGACATCAGTAGCCGCTGATGCTCCGGCGCATACGCGGACTTCGGTCGGCCGGCGAAGTCCCTTCGGCCCCAGCTGGCGTGGCGCCAAAGGCCTTCCACGCCAGCCGGCAGAGCGCCAACCACTCCGGCGCGGGCCTACCCCCTCAATGTTAGGGCTTGGCCCCTAAAGGTGCACCCATCAACAAGCCAGAGAAACCCCAGTCCCAATTTTGTCCGGGAATACTTCGGACATAAAACCTGGAAGCACAGATTTCTCAGACACCTTGCGAATTTCCTGTCGCCCGTTTTCTCTCCTGAAGAAAACTTCCGCACATGTGGGGCGGCCCAACGCCCCAACTTACTGACACTCACCTCTGAAGCCCATCCTGGTCCAAAAGAAAAATGAGGATTTCAAAGCTCTTAACCTGACAGAAACCACCTCCAGGATCAATTATGTATTTGAAACTATTGGGATGTGTCCTGGAGCCAGAACTCTTGCCAGTTTTCAATGGATGGAATTCCAGGTATAGACTAGGAAGTTTTCCTAGAGACATTCCCTTGCTGTAAGGAGCACAGATATCCAGTCAGATCTCCAAGCCACTGCCAGAATTCCTTGCAACAGTGAAAATGGGTCAGTTCCCAGTGGATTGGGGCTTTACCCCATTTTTCCAGTGAATTGAATGGAGAAGCACTCCACCCATGTCTAAACCGAAACAGAGAGGATTTCAGGCTCAGTGTGAATGCAGCATTGGAGACACTTTCTCAGTTCAATCGCATGCAAAAGTACCAAATGTATTCAGTTTGAATACTCCTCCTACAAACTGCAGCACTCAAATACAAATCATAGAATCTACAGTGCAGAAGGAGGCCATTCGGCCCATCGAGTCTGCACCGGCCCCTCGAAAGAAAACCCTCCCAAAGCACACACCTCCACCCTATCTCCGTAACCCAGTAACCCCACCCAACCTTTTTGGACATGAAGGGCAATCTAGCATGGCTAATCTACCTAACCTGCACACCGCCTGGAGGAAACCCACGCAGGCATGGAGTGAACATGCAGACTCTGCACAGACAATGACCCAAGGCGGAAATCAAACTGGGACCCTGGAGCTGTGAAGCAACCGTGCTAACCAATATGCTACCGAGCTGCCCAATGTGGCATCCTTTTCAGTACAATGATAAAGGTGAAGTTACTCAGACCAACAATGTCACTCAATGTAAATATCGCATCCCTAGAAGTGCAATAATTACATCAGCGTCAATACTACTTGGAATGATATGTGCCTTTAAACATCATAAACTACATATCACATTACTGGAGTAAAATGCATAACATGGATTTTTGAAATGGATAAAAATCCACTCACTCATACCCATTACTGGCTGATTAAATGCACTCACCCCCACACCTTTCCATACTTCTTGTAGCATTCCATATCAAACCCAAACAGACCCTGGCCAGGAAGAAAATAAAACCATGAGCAAAAGTATTCACATAATAATAAAAAAAGGCAAAACAATATTTTCTTTTACTGTGTGTGGGGGGATATTAGAGACTGACGTTTTCGGCCCCATTGGGAGGGAGCTTGGAGAGGGGGTTGGCCGCAGAATCTTTTTAAAAATTAAATTGAGAGTACCCAATTCATTTTTTCCAATTAAGGGGCAATTTAGGGTGGCCAATCCACCTACCGTGCACATCTTTTGGGTTGTGGGGGTGAAACCCACGCAAACACGGGGAGAATGTGCAAACTCCACACGGACAGTAACCCAGAGCCGGGATCGAACTTGGGACCTCGGCGCCGTGAGGCAGCAGTGCTAACCACTGCGTCACCGTGCTACCCCTGGCCGCAGAATCTGACCAGCGTGCTGGTTCCCCAGCAATATCCCACCCCAGACCATTTTCCCCCAAAGCAGGATGGGTGGCAGCAGATCTACCAGCCCACAAGCGGCCCATGAAGCTGGTTTAAAATGTCTGCTCAGGCCTCCTGTCAGAGATTGACTGGAGTTGTCCGGGAACTGTAGTTGCCTGAAGGTGGCATCCCAGTGCAGGGGGGTGGGGGTCTTATTGAGCCAGTTCAGTGAAGCACTGGCACTGCCAATTACAGGGGTGCGGATTCTATTTGGCTCTGCAAACACTTGGTGAGGTTGGCCTCCGGAAGAGTTTCTCCAGCTTTTGGCTGGTTCACGAAATGGAGAACCAGTCAATCAGCACCTGCTCTGTCCTGCTCGGCCCAGAGTCTCCTAGTCACCCAAACATTAGCAGGAACTTTGGATAGGTCTCATCAGCTCTCAGTTAAAGGATATAGCAGAATGATTTAATAACAGGCGAGTTATTGACAGTGTGGAGAAATGCAAAATAAACAAACCTTTCTGTAATGGAGTATTGTTCCGATGAATGGTAGTGGCCTTGGGCCTGGAACTCCAAGCCGTTTAAATAACCCATAGGGTAAAACGCTGTACCTGCAAATTAAATTGAAATGGTTACAATCTTAGAAAGAAACAAACTTAAATTGGTTAGTGTGAACTAAATCAACTATACCTTCTAGTTTCATTCAAATGAAATCTCATTCAAACACCAATCTTATGACCAACAGATGTTGTCATCTAGTATTGAACATCTTCAAACAAGGTTCGGTATTTCGAGATTCGGGACAGGATTGTGGATTGTTTTAATCACTGATTCAACAGAAATTGGCAGTTTGAAAGAGAGAAGGCAAAATCGGATATAATGGTGTTACAGTTAAATAAAGGTAATTACGAGGGCATGAGAGAGGAACTGGCGAAAATCGACTGGAAGCAGACCCTAGTGGGGAAGACAGCAGAGCAAAAATGGCAGGAGTTTGTGTGCATAATTGAGGACACTGTACAGAGGTTCATCCCCAAGAAAAGAAAGATTATCCGGGGAGGGATTAGACAGCCATGGCTGACAAAGGAGGTCAGGAAATGTATCAAAGAAAAAGAGAGATCCTATAAAGTGGCCAAAAGCACTGGGAAATCAGAAGATTGGGAAGGCTACAAAAACAAACAGAGATTAACAAAGAGACAAATAAGGAAGGAGAGGATCAAATATGAAGGCAGGCTAGCCAGTAATATAAGAAATGATAGTAAAAGTTCTTTCAATACATAAGAAACAAACGACAGGCCAAAGTAGACATTGGGCCAATTCAAACTGATTCCGGAAGGCTAGTGATGGGAGACGAGGAAATGGCTGGAGAACTTAATAAGTACTTTGCGTCTGTCTTCACAGTGGAAGACATGAGTAATATCCCAAAAATTATAGAGGGTCAGGGGGCTGAGTTGAGTATGGTTGCCATTACAAAAGAGATGGTGCTAAAAAAGCTAAAAGGTCTTAAAATTGACAAATCTCCTGGCCCCGATGGGCTACATCCTAGAGTTCTGAGGGAGGTGGCTGAAGAAATAGCGGAAGCGTTGGTTGAGATCTTTCATAAATCACTGGAGTCAGGGAAAGTCCCGGACGATTGGAGGATCGCTGTTGTTACCCCCTTGTTCAAGAAAGGATCAAGACAAAAGATGGAAAATTATAGGCCAATTAGCCTAACCTCGGTCGTTGGTAAAATTCTAGAATCGATCGTTAAGGATGAGATTTCTAAATTCTTGGAAGAGCAGGGTCGGATTAGAACAAGTCAACATGGATTTAGTAAGGGGAGGTCGTGCCTGACGAACCTGTTAGAATTCTTTGAGGAGGTGACAAGTAGGTTAGACCAGGGAAACCCAGTGGATGTGGTCTATCTGGATTTCCAAAAGGCCTTTGATAAGGTGCCACACAGGAGGCTGCTGAGTAAGGTGAGGGCCCATGGTGTTCGAGGTGAGCTACTGGCATGGGTTGAGGATTGGCTGCCTGACAGAAGGCAGAGAGTTGGGATAAAAGGTTCTTTTTCGGAATGGCAGCCGGTGACCAGCGGTGTCCCACAGGGTTCAGTATTGGTGCCGCAGCTGTTCACCATATATATTAATGATCTGGATGAAGGGACTGGGGGCATTCTAGCGAAGTTTGCCGATGATACGAAGTTAGGTGGTCAGGCAGGTAGTGCTGAGGAAGTGGGGAGGCTGCAGAAGGATCTAGACAGTTTGGGAGAGTGGTGCAGGAAATGGCTGATGCAATTCAACGTGAGAAAATGTGAGGTCTTGCACTTTGGAAAAAAGAATCCAAGCATAGACTACTTTCTAAACGGTGAGAAAATTCATAATGCCAAAGTACAAAGGGATCTGGGAGTGCTAGTCGAGGATTCCCTAAAGTTAAACATGCAGGTTGAATCTGTGATTAAGAAAGCAAATGCAATGTTGTCATTTATCTCAAGAGGGTTGGAATATAAAAGCAGCGATGTGCTACTGAGCCTTTATAAGGCTCTGGTTCGGCCCCATTTGGAGTACTGTGTCCAGTTTTGGGCCCCACATCTCAGGAAGGACATACTGGCACTGGAGCGTGTCCAGCGGAGATTCACACGGATGATCCCTGGAATGGCGGGTCTAACATATGATGAACGGCTGAGGATCCTGGGATTGTATTCATTGGAGTTTAGAAGGTTAAGGGGAGATCTAATAGAAACTTACAAGATAATACATGGCTTAGAAAGGGTGGACGCAAAGAAACTGTTTCCGTTAGGCGAGGAGACGAGGACCCGTGGGCACAGCCTTAGAATTAGAGGGGGTAAATTCAGAACAGAAATGCGGAGACATTTCTTCAGCCAGAGAGTTGTGGGCCTGTGGAATTCATTGCCGCGGAGTGCAGTGGAGGCCGGGACGCTAAGTGGCTTCAAGGCAGAGATAGATAAATTCTTGATGTCGCGAGGAATTAAGGGCTACGGGGAGAATGCTGGTAGGTGGAGTTGAAATGCCCATCAGCCATGATTGAATGGCGGAGTGGACTCGATGGGCCGAATGGCCTTACTTCCACTCCTATGTCTTATGGTCTTAAACCCACCACTGGGACTTCCGTTGGTGGCCATGGAGTGAGTGGTGGCACATGAGATGGTTCCTGCCTGAGGACTGGTTCTTTGCCCCTTCTTGCCAGGGGGTGGTGCAGGTGGAAAAGTGATAATATTGAAGAACTAGGATTTCTCCTCTGCTAGGTGATGTCGAAGAGTTGAGCAAGGGTCATTCTTCGGACCTGCAGGACACACATGGCGTACGAAGGGAAAAGATGGCGGAGGGACCAGCAGCATCATTGCCCACACGGTGGGGCAGTTGGTTGAGTTCCTTTCGGCTGAATTTAAAAAGAAAAGGCTGGCGGTCACTGAGGACTTGGTGAGAGTGGCAAAGCCAATTCGGGCTGCCTGGAGAGGGCGGACCAATAGCTGGAGACGCAGAATGTGTCGATTAGGAAGGTAGAGGAGAGGGTTGTCGACCAGGAGGATTGGATTGTCTCTTTGGAGGTAGAAATGTTGATGATGTTGGAGAGAAAATTATGCTGAAGGCTAAGGTCCACGATCTGGAGAACCACTCAAGGAGGCAGAACTTGAGGATTGTTGTCCAAAGGCATTAAGGGGACAGGAACAATGGAATATGTGGCCAAGATGTTCGAGCAGTTGGTGGGGGGAGGGGGTCTTTGACTGTCCTCCTGAAGTGGACCAGGTCCATCGGTCGTTGAGCAAAAAGCCGAGAGCTGGGGAACCACCACGGACGATTATTGTATGGCTCCATCGGTATTTGGACAAGGAGAAGATTCTGAGGTGGGCAAGGGAGAGCCATGAATGTAGGCGAGAAGGCCATAAAGTCTGTATCTATCAGAACTTGGGAGTTGAGCTGGGTAAGAGGGAGGAAGGCCGGGTTCAACAAGGCCAAGGTGTGATTTGACATGATGTACTCGGCTCCTCTGTGGATCACGCATGGGGGGAAGTGAACACTATTTCGATACACCGGAGGAGGCAAGCAACTTTATAAAGGACCATGGACTGGGAGACATTTGAGGATTCTGTGTGGGTTCACCTACACGGTTCAGCTGTGGCATTGTACTCAGGGGCGAGAGGCTTTGTTTGTTTTTGCTTGCTGTTGTTTTCAGTTCACTTTGTGCTGTAAATGTATAGTTTTATAGTTTTGTAATAGCTGCCCCCCTGCATGTAGGGTGTAGGCATTGGGGGTATTAAAGCATTTGGTGGTTTTGGTGGGGAGTGCAGTGGGTGGGAGAGGTGATGTGGGGATGAAGGAGTCTGGAGGTGCAAGATTAAAGGGTGTGACGGGGGTGGGTGTGTGAATCTTTTTCTATATAAAGTTTGTGTTGAGCCTCAGGTGGGGGTTACCCTGCTGGCAGAAATGGTGGTTCACGGAAGTGAAGTGGGGGGGAAAGCCGTGGCTGGCTATTTGGGGGGGGGGGGGGGGGG
The DNA here is from genome assembly GCF_902713615.1 of Scyliorhinus canicula. Classification (NCBI taxonomy): domain Eukaryota; kingdom Metazoa; phylum Chordata; class Chondrichthyes; order Carcharhiniformes; family Scyliorhinidae; genus Scyliorhinus; species Scyliorhinus canicula. The sequence continues at coordinate 57,143,238 of NC_052160.1, read as the reverse complement.
GGGGAGAGGGAGTTGTTTTCTTTGTTTTTAGTTTGGGGTAAGATAACAATCCTGGGGCGGCGGGGTTTCTTTGCTTGGGATCGGTGGAGGGGGCTTTGCTGACACTGAAGGTTTCTTTATGGAGTCATTGGATGGAGGGAATGGCTGTGGCCATCTTGGGTGGGCCCGGGAGGTGGGCAAGGTAGGGCCCTGAAGGAGTCCATTGGGATTAAAGTTTGATTGATCAGGGTGCCTGTGGGTGGGGACGTGCTACTCTGGACCCCCCCCCCCCCCCCCCCCCCCACCCCCCCCCTCCCCCCAACCAAACTGACCTCATGGAATGTGAGGGGATTGATTGGACCGATTAAAGGGTCTCAGGTGTTCACCTATTTATAAATTCTGAAGGCAGACGTGGTCTTCTTGCAGGAGACTCACTTAAGGGTTAAGGACCAAAGAAAATTGGGGAAAGGGTGGATGGGACAAGTGTTCCATTCGGGGTTGGATTCGAAGACGAGGGGGGTTGCGGTGCTTAACAAAAGGGCGAGTGGCCTGTTGGAATTCTACATTTGGAGAAGATAAAGTTTGCCATTAGGGGTTCGGAGGAGGGGTTCCACTCGAGGTGGAGGGTGTTCATCTCCTTCTTTAAGAGTTGGTAAACGTCAGCGGGCAGGGGGAGGCGGCTTGTTTTGTATTACAGTTATAAAGCGGGACAGGTGAAGGGGATATGGTGAAGGGGGTGTTTATAATGAGACATGTATAATGTTGGATGGAATGTTGTGCTTTGTAAATAAATTGAAAATTTCCTGAAAAAAAGAAGAAACCCAGCAACTGTCAGGCCTGGAAGGGCATCATCCAATTCATGAACGTTGTAAATTTGGTTACAATAAACTCAGACCCTGTTGTGTAGTGGACCACAGACAGCGAATGTGATGGTCTCGCCGAGACAGCAGCATTAATTACAATGCAAGTTCAAATGCGTGTATTGTGCTGGTCTGAAACCCAAATCCAACGACAGGTTTGCCACACTGCTGGCATGCGGGCCAGTTCCCTGGCGTCTTGTCACACACAAACCGGGTTTCCTCCAGGTCCTCCAGTTTTCTCCCACAGTCCAAAGATGTGCAGGTTAGGTGGATTGGTCATGATAAATTGCCCCTTCGTGTCCAGGGAAATGTAGGTTAGGTTGCGGCGCGAGGGTAAGGGAATGGACCAGTGTGCAGTGATCTTTCAGAGGATCAGTGCAGATGCGATGGTCTGAATCGCCTCCTTCTGCTCTGTGGGATTCTATGATTCTATGAACCACACACACACACAAACACAGCCATTACTAGCAACTTAAGCAGTTCAACCATGATCTTTCCATTTGGTTTCCTGGATCCCAAAGGCACCAGGAGTCATTTTAACTACCTAGAGGCAGCCTCCCAGCAAAGGACTGCAGTGGGCCCAGAACTCCAGGGAGGTTGCCTGTGTGTGCCACTGCATAGAGGAGCTATTCTCCATCCCCTCCCACCCACCCCACAGAATGTCCTCTTACCACAGTGGCAGACTAGCTGCAAGAGACATTTAACTTCAAACTTGTAAAGATTGCAGAAAGGGCACCTCAATTTTGAATCACCCCTTCCCTTACTTGTCTTCCATTGCAAGCTGCTGCGCATTTCATGCTCAAAGGCCTCTGATTGGCCCTGCAGTTTAGTCTGCCCACTATCCTTAACTGGACAGCGGTTCCGCTTTCTGGCCTTTACTTTGTCACCTTGTGGAAAGATCACAGGTGGACTGATTCCTCACTGCAGGCCTCTGTTCCTCATTTGAGCCTGACCACAGAGTTCAGGAGTCTGCGGGAAATATCCTGCCCTGTGCGCCTCGTATTTGTAAAGTCATGAAACCTATAACATTTTTTTACAAAACAGCCTGGAGGCCCTCACTCCCTCTACTTACAACATTCGTCACCAGTTTTACTTTTCTGGCAACATCTGAGCTAACTGAAAGACAAGATTATGCAATATGGATAACAAACTCCAAATCACTAATCAGGGCAGTACGTGACTGATAAGAAACTGGATGGGAGAAACTCTCTGTTCAAATAATCGTGCAGAACAGAATCCTGGCACGGGCTGGTAAATGTTAATACCGGCATGAAAGAACTGCAGGGTGCACAGGGCTGATACTGTTTGTCATGATATGCAAACATGCAGCTAATGAACACATAGAATAGGACACGGCCAATGAGCAGTCAGGACACTCAGGGGTGGTATCTCACTATCAAAGGGATGAGGCACTTATTCCACAGACCAACATCTACAGAGTGAGACAGGGTGTATCCTCAGCATCATACCCCAGCATGTGGCTTAGAGCAAGGCTGGTTCAGTTAGATTGAGTCACTACATTTAGATTAGCAGAGAGTCAAACTCATTGAGAACTGTGCTAATAGTTCAATAAAACACATTGAACTCACTTCAAAGTCTGGAGCATCTTTTACTCAAAACTGCATCAAGTGGCAGCTTGTGTTATTCCAAATTACACACACAAAACATGATACCAGGAGTCTTTTCAAATTAGTTAGTTCAACTGAGCAAGATCCGTGACGACCAGCAAATGTATACCGGCACAATGGAAAAGATTCCGGTTCCTCACCGGCTCAGGACCTCCGGCAATCTCTGTGCCAACTGGCGGACATTCAAGCAGAAATTTCAGCTTTACATCGAAGCATCAGACCTCAATGGTGCGTCTGATGTTCGGAAGATAGCTCTTTTCCTCACCACAGCAGGTGATCACGCCTTGGAACTATTCAACTCCTTTCACTTTGCCGAAGATCAGGACAAGACAAAGTTTCAGACCATCCTGGACAAGTTTGACAGCCACTGTGAGGTGGACACCAACAAAATCTTCGAGCGCTACATATTCAAGCAGCGATTGCAAGGTAAAGACGAATCCTTCAACTCATATTTAACTAACCTTAGACTGCTAGCGCAATCCTGCAACTTCGGTGATATCACTGACTTCATGATCAGAGACCAGATCGTTTTTGGAGTTCACTCTGATCCACTGAGAGAGCAGTTACTGAAGATCAAGCATATGACCCTGCCAGTCACGATTGAAACATGCACAGTGCATGAGCACGCTGAAAATCGCTATTCCCAGTACAAAACGGCAGAAAATGATAAACTAGCCTCCCATGAGGTGGGGAGTGTGCAGGCCATATCCCGGATGCAGTGCCTCAACATTGACGAAAGCAGCCATTTCGCGCACTCTGCCCGGGGTCCGACGCATGCGCGATGCAGATGTCTGGGAACCGCACTGCGCATGTGCAACAACGCACGGAGCGTCAGGACGCCGACGTCATGACGTGTTCGAACTGTGCACCGCCCATTTAAAGAAACACTGCCCTGCAAGAGGCAGATGCTGTTTAAATTGCAGAAAGCCAGGCCACTATGGAGCCCTGTGCAGACCTGCATCACCAGTCAGAAACCAGCGCTCCCAATTCCGACGACAGCGCATCCGGAGTGTGCAACAATGCCAACAGGATTCTGCTCCAGACAGTGCAATGGATCTAGATGATGAATGCTTGGACAACACCTACCATGGGGAATTATTACAACGTGTGAATTTGCCACACCCGACTCATCGTAAGTCCAGTCAATCCTAGCTGTGGATTCCGAGGATGAATGGCGAGCATTGATGAAGGTCAACCACTGCCCCACCCAGTTCAAGCTGGACACAGATGCCTCTGCCAACCTCCTCTCACAGGCAGACTTCAGACACATTAAGAAGCCCCCCACGGTCCTTCCAGCTGCAAGCTCCTGGATTACAACGGGAATGCTATCACGACATTGGGATCCTGCCATCTGCACGTATCCAACTGACACACACAAGCACGGTTACGCTTTGAAATTGTTAAGCCAGACAGGGCATCCCTACTGGGTGTGCACGCCTGCAAGCAGCTGTACCTCATTCAAAGGGTTTACACCACGACATCCTCCCATGTAGATCTTCAGGCCGGCATCGACGACATCCTCACCCAGTATCCAGATGTGTTGAACGGGATGGGCACGCTGCCGTATCGATACAGGATTCTGCTACGACCTGATGCCAAGCCAGTGGTCCACACACCACAACGTGTCCCTCCTCCACTGAGAGAGCGCCTGAAGGCACAGCTGAAGGATCTTCAGCAAAAAGGCATCATATCCAAGGTCACCGATCCGACTGACTGGGTCAGCTCGATGGTGTGCGTAAAGAAGCCTTCGGGGGACCTGCGCATCTGCCTTGATCCTAAGGATCTCAGTAAGAATATCATGCGGGAACACTACCCCATCCCGAAGTGGGAGGAACTCACGAGTGAGATGGCACTCGCGCGCTTCTTCACCAAATTGGATGCATCACAGGGATTTTGGCAAATCCAGCTGCAAGAGTCCAGCAGAAGGCTCTGCACCTTCAACACACCGTTTGGCAGATACTGCTACAATCGCATGCCATTTGGCATCATCTCGGCATCGGAGATATTCCATCGCATCATGGAGCAGATGATGGAAGACATTGAAGGTGTGTTCGTGGATGACATCATCATATGGTCCATGACTCCTGAAGAACATGTGTCCCGTCTCCAGAAGGTAATTCGCCGTGTCCATGCCAACGGCCTAAAGTTAAACAGGTCCAAATGTTGTTTTGGCACATCGACGCTCAAGTTCCTAGGCGACCAGATCTCACAGCATGGTGAGCGCCCGGACACAGACAAAATCAAGGCCATCGAGGCGATGAAGGTCCCGGAGGACAAAAAGGCGGTGCTGTGATTCTTTGGTATAGTCAATTTTCTGGGCAAGTTCATTCCAAACATGGCCACACACACCACGGCCCTACGCAACCTGGGGAAAAAGCCAACTGCCTTTGGGGAAGGCGGCACACCAGACAGAGTGGCTGGAGCTGAAAGCCAAGCTCACCACTGCGCCAGTCCTGGCATTCTTCGACCCGGACCGGGAGATGTGAGTCAGGATGGCATCGGGGCGGTGTTGCTTCAATGAGATGACACATCATCCTGGGCACCAGTATCCTCCGCATCAAGGGCGATGACGCCCACTGAAACCAGATATGCTCAGATTGAGAAGGAGTGCTTCGATCTTCTCACCTGCATCCACAAATTTCACGATTATGTCTACGGCCTGCCGACATTCACTGTCGAGACGGATCATAGGCCTCTGGTCCACATCATTCACAAGGACCTGAACGACATGTCGCCTCGGTTGCAGAGAATCCTGCTTAAACTTAGGAAGTATGACTTCAACTTGGTGTACACACCTGGCAAGGAGCTCATCATCACTGATGCATTGTCCCGCTCCGTCACCTCGACCAGCAAGCTGCTGGGGATCATCCAGCACATCGAATCGCAGGTGCAGCTGTGTGCTGGCACTCTCCCAGCGACAGATGAGAAGGTAGTTCTCATCCGTGATGAGACAGCCAAAGACCCCCTCTTGCAGTGCGTCATCCACAACCTCCCCAATGGCTAGCAGAAAGGACAGTGCCCACTATTTTACACTGTGAAGGATGACCTGATGGTGATTAATGGTATCCTCCTCAAGCTGGACAGGATTGTCATTCCGCTCAGTCTCCAGAGTTTGGTGCTGCACCAGATTCATGAGGGACACCTGGACATTGAGAAGTGCAGATGCAGAGCCCGGCAAACTGTCTACTGGCCCGGCATCAGCCAGAACATCACGGACATGGTCCTGAACTGTGCTACCTGTCAGCGGTTCCAGCCAGCGCAGAGCAAGGAGACGCTCCAACAGCATGACATAGTGACCTCTCCGTTGTCCAAGGTAGGCATCGACCTATTTCATGCGAATGGTCGCGACTACGTATTGATCACTGACTATTTCTCGAATTACTCTGAGGTGTTGATGTTCCCGGACCTCACCTCTCGGACCGTCATCAAAGCCTGCAAGGAGACGTTCTCAAGGCATGGCATCCCAATCACTGTCATGAGCGACAATGGCCCGCGGTTCACTAGTCGAGAATGGTACACGTTTGCCAGGTCATACAATTTCCAGCATGTCACCTCCAGTCCGCACTATCCGCTGTCTAATGGAAAAGTCGAGAAAGGGTTGCACAGTGTGAAACAGCTCATCTGCAAGGCCGCGGACTCTGCTTCCGACATACACCTTGCACTGCTCGCACACAGGGCAACTCCATTGTCCACTGGCATGTCGCCGGCTCAACTCCTTATGAACAGGGACCTGCGGACGACGCTTCCAACCATACACCTGCCCAGCCTGGATCACCTCCCGGTGCCGCAGAAGATGCAGCGCCTCAGAGACCGTCAAAAGCAGGGCCATGATGCCCATGCCACCGATCTGGCCATGATATCCCCCGCAGACACTGTCAGGATCACGATACCGGATGGTGGGTGGTCTGCCCTGGCTGTCGTTGTTCGACAGGCCGTGCCCTGCTCTTGTGTTGTATGTATGGCTGATGGCTCCATCGTGCAAAGGAATTGAGGGGCACTGCGCAAAGTTGCCTGCCCGCAACCTTCGCCTCCATTTCCACCTGTTGAATTGCCACCTCCTGATACCTCGCACCACGAGGCCACCAGTCAGGCTTCCATCCTGCCTATCAAGGCGCCGTCGTCCCCTCCACCACCTCTCCGGCAGTCGACCAGGATCAGACGCCTCTGAGACTGGACTTGTGAATGTTTGTTTTGTTTGCTCTGTTTGTTCTGTTCCGTTGTCCTCCGTCAGTCACGTTAGACAGACTCATTCACATGTAAATACATTCACATACGCCAACAAAACATTAAAAAAAAGGAGGTATGTCATGATATGCAAACATGCAGCTAATGAACGCATAGAATAGGACACGACCAATGAGCAGTCAGGACACTCAGGGGTGGTATCTCACGATAAAGGGATGAGGCACTCACATCCCGCTTCTTTCCACAGACCAACATCTACAGAGTGAGGCAGGGTGTATCCTCAGCATCACACCTCAGCACGTGGCTGAGAGCAAGGCTGGTTCAGTTAGACTGAGTCACTACATTTAGATTAGCAGAGAGTCGAACTCATTGAGAACTGTGCTAATAGTTCAATAAAACACATTGAACTCACTTCAAAGTCTGGAGCATCTTTTACTCAAAACTGCATCAAGTGGCAGCTTGTGTTGTTCCAAATTACATAACACAACACTGTTCTTGACGATTACGCTGAGGCCAATCAGAAGAGAAGAAGGCCAAAAGGCAGATCATACCCGAGAATGGGGTCAGAGGGAGTAAAGGAGGGAGGGATGAGGTTTCCAGAATTTAAAAAGTACATGTTAAAGCTTTATCTGTTATATCAGAAATTGTATTTTCTGCACTCCGCCCTCTACTGATTGGCAAAGCATAACAAGAAAATATGGAGGAATTTCATTGGCTTTCTTCCTCCTGTTGGGTAAAGCATATTGGCCATTGTTCGCCGATTCGTCATTGATCAATTTTCTATGCATTCCGTAATATTTGAGGCAATTCGCTCAGTGTCATTTGCTGCTTTAATATGCACAATGGTCAGCACTGCGGCCTCACAGCGCCAGTGACCCAGGTTAGATTACGGAGTCTGTACTTTCTCCTCGTGTCTGCGTGGGGCTCCTCCGGGTGCTCCGGTTTCTTCCTACAGTCCAAAGGTGTGCAGGATTGGCCGTGCTAAATTGACCCTTAGTGTCCAAAGATATAAAATTTAGGTGGGGTTACAGGGGAGTGGGACCAGGTAAGATGCTTTTTCGGAGGGTTGGTGAGACTCGATGGACCAAATGGCCTCTTTCTTTACTCTAGGGATTCTATGGAGCAAAAATGAGAGAGGATGAGACAAAGTTACAAGAAATGAAGGGGTGGCGGGGTAGTGAAGAAGATCACCTCACCCTCCTGCTGTGGCTATTGCTACATCTCATATTCCCCCCCATACAATTAAGGAGGATAGCAATGGCCTGGGGACTGTAAAAGGTGTCCAATGTGACATCAACTTTTTTCTTAGTGACAGCCCCGGAACTTCTGGATTAAATGCTGATAAGTGTGTTGAAGTCTTGACAACGTGTCCCAGAAAGTTTCCTGATATGTTTAAAAAGTCCTCTTCAAACCTCATACCACCCAGGCCAATATAAAGGAGTTATGTGAAATCTTCTGCAACAACTCTTGTTAGGAAAGGTTATGCATGAAAATACCTTTCGTGATTCAATCCCCCACTCCACCAAAAAGTTGTCAATGACACATTTTCTGTACATTTTCCACATTCGGTTAGTTTGTTTATATCCAGAGTAACATTATGCAAAGGTTCACGTGAACAGGTCTGTCTCCGGGGAACCGATGTGAATCTGCAGTGTTGGCAATCCCCCGGCCCCCCATCCTCCCATTAACATTAAACTCTATTTCCTCTGAAAATCCCACTGTGATGGACCTCCATCCTGGGAACCCCTGCATGAACTCAGAGACCCTCCCCCCAGACGAATTTGTTGGGATCCGCGGTCAGGAGGAGGGGGGAAATGTCCCGGAATCAGCAGCGATTCTCCAGCACCGCCCCCGGCTCAGCTCTCCAGAGACTGAGGCGCCCCCAACAGTTGCAAACAAACACAAACTGCTGACAAACGCTGGCAACTTTCCTCAGACAAACATTGAACTGAGTTCAGCTTTGGGACTATTTTCTCCCATCGCTCGAGGCGGGAAAGGCAGAAATCAGTCAGACACTTACCAAGCCAGCAGGAGCAGGAAAGTGAGGAGAAGGATCCAGGTCTGGTCGGAGAGAGCGGACCGGATCCCCCCCAGACTCTCTGGGAAAAGGACAGTCATCCTGGGAGAGTTCAGGGATCGGCTACTGGCAGCCTGAGCTGGGCACTGGGTGTATTTATAGGGAGCGTCAGTCACAATAAGGCAGAGCCAGAGGGCTGGTTTACTTCATAGAATCCCGACAGTGCAGAAGGAGGCCATTCGATCCATCCAGTCTAATTCCAGTGGCGGACTGGGTCTAAAAATATTGGTTCCTAGGAGACAAAGGGGGCCAAAAAATACATATGGAAAAAAGGGTACAATTAAAATTTTTGTGGAAAAAATGTGTATTTCTTAGTAATTACAGTGTACATGTACTGTACATATTACTACCAGTAGATACCAAATGTAAATACAGAATGTTATAATTGAATTATTTATTTATTTTTTAAAATTTTAAGTAATTGGTTGATATTTTTAAATAGTTTACTGCACAATTTACACATTAACAGATAGTTCAAAAGCACAATAGAGCATTGCATGCAGTCCACTATATTAAGAGCAATCGTTTGTGTTCGCTAGATGATTGTGCAAATCTGCCAATAATTGCTTCTGCATCCAATTCATCTAACAATTTCTTTTCGATGGATAGCAACATGTATGGTTCCAAATTCTCCTCAGACAGCGAATTTCTTAACCTTGTCTTTATGATCTTTAGCTTTGAAAATGTCCTCTCACATTGGACTTGAGTAACTGATAGTGTGCAGATGACTTTATAAAGTTCATAACGGTTATCATATGCCTTGTCATGAAGTCTGTTGGATGCCAGAATTTTTAGTACACACGATGGGCAAGTGCTGCAAATTTTACAATTGTTGCAACTGGAATCCATATTCTCACCATCATTAAGCAATAGTTTTAATACATCAAAGTTTGAAGCAAAAGAAAACAATTCCAATATTACTTGATCTTTGCTGATTTGTGGAAACAGCTTAATAATACCTTCCAATGCTTCATCTTCAAGGCCCTTCTCTGCAATAGTTTTAAACTTTGCTGGGTCCAAGCAGGACAAATCTTTATACAACTGTTTGTGTTGTACAAAGCGTGATTCTAGTGACTGGACAATGCGATCCATTATTAGGTTAAACACATTTACTCGAAAATCAGCTAGAGAATCTGAGGAATTTCTTTCATCATCAATAAGCTCATCTGCCATTCTTTTCTTCTTCCTCTGCCTCTTAAGTGGCAATGCTGTTTCCAACGCATCAATTTCCAATGTTTGATTTTCATTCATATTCATCTGTGAAATCCTGTCATTACATTTATTTACAAATTCCAAAGCCTTGCTGTGAACGTTATCAAATGTTCTTTTCTGTTCCTTCAACTTTGTTGTAGCTGAATCTACCAAACTCCATGCAGTAAACATATCTAAACCACTTGTCTGTAGATAACTTGATAACAGGGTTGTAGTTTCAAATATATACAAATAAGTAAATGCTGTCAATATGGTTTCAAACTTTAGAAGACTTTGAAGTAAAACATTTGCTTCATGTTTTGTTTTTGCATCAAACTTTTCTGAATCTTGTACCATTGATAAGCATGTCAATAGATTTACGAAAGTACTGGCAGTGGCATCATCAAAACGTCCAAATATAGTTGTTGCTGCATTGGATTTTCTTGACCATCTGGTCTCACGTATTAGCTTTAACCGTTTCATTTTTTCTTGTCCTAGATGTTTTCCAACAACTTCTATCCATACAGCCATTCTCTTGTATGATGCTTTCACAAAAGTTGCTATATTCTGGAGCAAATTGAAAAAAGAAACTGCAGGCACACAACATTTTGTTGTTTCAGTTATCACCAAATTCAAGACATGGGCATAGCACCATATATGAACATGTTGATCAGCCACATCAGCAATTTTACTTTGTAAACCATTAAACTGGCCATGGTAGCTTGCAGCACCATCTGTGCTATCAGATAAACATTTTTGGGGGTCAATTTTAAATGCTGTAATGTTTCAATCAATAGATCAAAAAGTCCCTGTCCTGTACCATCATTACTTGGCACAACTGAAAGTAGTCGCTCACAGATAATACCTTTAAGCATATACCAAATAATAATGCTAAACTGATCGATGGATGAATTATCTTGTGTTGAATCAACCTGAATAGAATAATATTTTGCTTGAGAAACTTCATGACTAATTCTTTCTTGTATCATATTCTTCATAATTTTGATTAACATGTTTATAGTTGTTTTACTCAGGTATGTAACAAGTCCACCACGGCCTTTACTTTGAGCCTTTCCTTGTTGCTATAATCGTTTGATTCTTTGTTTAGACTTGTTTTGCACTGCAGAAACGTGAGCTGCTATAATGGGGGTCATATTTTGCCATCAACTGCACTGTAGATAAAAAATTGCCATGATTCAGAACCTCATTATCTAGAGTGTAGGCCGATTCATTTCTGTGACCTCGAAAAGGAAGTGCTTGCTTGCCTAACATCTTTATGATGCCTATAATCCTCATGACAATACTTCTCTGCTTCAATACTTCTTCTTTCCTTTTAATTAGTGATGCTGCAAAAAATTTATCTAAGGTGCCATCATTAACCACATTGATATATTGCTGAGCATTTCTGACATGTGTTGTTGTCGATTCATGTAAAGTCAAGCTCTGGCTAATACGCCTGTAGTCACTAAAGCCACGTACAAAGGGTGATGAATTACAAGTGTTGGGAAGCTCAAAGGCTAAGCAGTATGAACAATATAAGCATCTATTTTCTTTGTTATATGTTAGCCATTTTCTTGGGATTGAGTCATTCATAATTTTCCTCTCATACAAACGAGCATCAAATGGCAGATCATCAAGTGGCTGAAGTGGATGTTCAGCAAAAAACTGTTTTAGCTTTGCTCGTGATGCATATTGGAAGATTCCAGTAATTGATCTTTCATTTTCTTGCGTAGGTTCATTTACAGGATGTGCTTCAGAAACTAAGTCATTTATGCTTGAAGGAATATCTGATTCCCTGTCACTAGTTGAAGCTATATGTTCAGATGTTGCAACTACAGGCTGTACCGATACCGGAACAAGGAAGCCAGAAGAAATATTGGGCCTGGGTTGATTAGTAATGGATGCACTTGTATTTGTCTCTACATTCAAAGTAGCTCTTCTCTGTTCTTGTAACTCGCATGTCATTGCATCATCACCATGAGCATTGTTTCTTCCTTCTTGATTATTTGTTGCAGAACTGGATATTGATGTGGATTGTGCTTGCGGTATTATAAACTCTGTAATAGGCCTGCATTGCTTGGCTGATTCCTTCCTTTCTGCTTCTTTTTGTTCTTTGCATTTTAGTGACCCAGTATTATGCTTTTTCTTTTCCATGCTGGTAGGGGTACTATGAACATAGGCTATGTTCATTAGTCAATACTGCTGTGGCCTATGCAGCTTCAGAAGAGGAGACAATCCACTGTCCAGTGTTCACAGCAGCAAGCAACTGAGACAACTGTTGAAACTTAGAAGTTTGGTCCGACTATAGTAAGACATTAAGAATGGTCCCACGACCAAAGTTAACATGTCCAGTTTGATACCAGTGTAGTGTTACAAGTCGCAACCCTTTGAGTTTACCGATCATGACTTATCACTTCAATACCTTTGACCTCACGATTTACGGTCAAAGGTACCGCTTCTCCTTTTCGGTGACCTCATGACCCTATGTACTGCTTGATATCCTTTCAAGTTGCTGACCATCTCAAATCACGAACTGTAACTTTATCTTTAAATTCACACACTCTTGCTGAAAACGTGGATTTCCAACTATGTCCGATCCGGGTGAACCAGCCCCCCCCCCCCCCCCCCCCCCCCTCCACTCCTTTTCACATCCGTTTAACACTGCTTAGTTCCTTCATACACTGAGTGATTATTTGTTTGTTTCTTTATTGCATTTTTATTTGGTATTGCTCTTTTTAAAAACAATTATATTTTATTAAGTTAGCATACAAATCTCAGGAAAGAAGTTGGAAATTTATTTATCCAATTAATTATAATTTTTAAGGGCCCTTCAGAGATTCACGGGCCCCTTCTTGGCTCTCCGGGCCCCGGACCGATGTACCAGCTGAACCAAGACTACTGCTTGATATCCTTTGAAGTTGTCGACCATCTCAAATCACGAATTGTAACTTTATCTTTAAATTCACACATTCTTGCTGAAAACATGGAATTTCCTTAATTATGCCCGACCCGGACCCCCCTATTCCACATCCTTCCACTACCTCCCCTGCTTCGTTCCTTTTCATGCACTGCTTATTTGTGTCCTGTTCTCTTTTTTTCCCATATTCCTTTTTATTACTAAAACAGTTGTCTGTGTTTGTTTCTTTATTGCATTTTTATTTGATATAGGGGGCCCACTTCATCAGGGGCCCACTAGCCATCGGACAACCTGACACGCTGGCCAGTCCGCCACTGTCTACACCGACCCTCTGAAAGACCACCCTACCTAGACCCACTCCCCTACCCTATCCCGGTAACCCCATAACCCACTCAACCTTTAGGCATTAAAGGATAATTTATCATGGCCAATCCACCTAACCCGCACATTTTTGGACTGTGGGAGGAAACCAGAGCACCCGGAGGAAACCCACGCAACTTCACTGCATAAAACCAGGAAAAGCAATTGAGTGTCTCTAGGCACAATTTAACGGCCAAGTCGCGACAGGCACGAATCCCTGTGAGCCGGTTAGATCACGGGGCAACACCGAAATCAGGAACTGTGCCGGCCGGCGATTGGTTTCCGAACTAACCGGTCCGCTCGCATTGGCGAGATCCAGATCCCACCGCGATATGGCAAGAAACCAATAAATCATCAATTAAGGTTAGTCTCCGTCCCATTAACGGGAAGGACCCCCTATCAAACGGCCTGTGCTCTAACCGGCTCCCCAGTGAGAGGTCACACAGGCGCCGATTAATATTGGTCCACATTTGTGTCGGCATTGCCAAGAATGACAACGCCATTGTGCTCGGGTGCCAGCGTGGCCCTGCCAAGAGCGTGGGCCTGAGGGGTACCATTCGCATGAAAGAAGGGGCGAGGATGGTCCGACGGGTAGGGAGCTTCCGGAAGGTTGGGGGTGTCATGAACGGGGGGTGTGGGGGGGACTGAAAGGGGCATAGGAAGGACTCAAAAGCCGCGCCCTCAGCGACCCCATAGTGGGGTGTCCACATTGGGGGTGTGTGGGGTAATGCCAATGGGTTGGGGGGGGGGGTGTTGGAGGACCCTCAAGCTCACTTAGAGATCAGTACATCCTTTCAAAATCATGGCCTGGTCTCAGAGGAGCCGCTCTGGCCAATTAGTTCAACCCACGAGCGATGAAAATAATTCGAAGTGTCGGCTAGCCGGGACAGACTCTCCCCAGGTCCCAGTAAATTGACTAAGTTAAACCAGGGCTGGTTTAGGTCAGTGGGCTAGACAGCTGGTTTATAATGCAGAACAAGATCAGCAGCGTGGATTCAATTCCCATACCAGTTTACCTGATCAGGCGCCAGAATGTGGCGACTAGGGGCTGTTCACAGTAACTTCATACTTGTGACAATAAAAAAGATTATTATTATCAAGTGTGGTTAGATAGCGGTGGGGAACTCGCCGGCAGAGCCGGGGAGAAACCCCCAGCCAAACCCACCGAAAATGACACTGAGAAACTTTTCCATTGGATCGCGTCCTCCAGCTGGGATTATCAAAAATTACTGGCCATGCCATGCTGGGCGAGAGCGTGAGCGGACTGGTATAGATAGCGGGAAGCAGGCTGGGTGCCAATTGGTTTTCAATCTAACTGGCCCACTCGCATTGGCGAGATTTGTATCCCGCTGCGGTATGGCAAGAAACCAATAATCACCAATTAAGACCAACCTCCATCCCATTAATGGGCAGAACCCCTTATCCCTATTGAACAGCCACCTGTGATCTAACTGCCTCCTAACGAGCGGTCACCTTTTTAAAAACATGAAGCTGGTGGAGTAGTTGCTGTGGGGAACCGAGGAGGCGAGTAGCCACCCCCGGATTTTGTCTCCCCATAACGGGGGCTGTTTCAGCAGCTGCCGATCCAACCCAACGAACACCCCGTCCATGATAAAACGGTGTTGGCTGCGCAACTGAAGGCTGTTGCTTGTGGGAAATTGGCAATTCTACATTGTGGAACTTACGGTGACGGTGATGTGCTGAGCTGACGCACATCAGGTGGCTCCCCTCCAGACCAGAACCAAACAGGCACTTTCAGGCAAATTGTGCCCGAAAATTCGAAGGTAAATTAACCTCAACGGTGAGAAGAAAGGATCAACACCAAAATGCCAGCAAACGGGAGTTTGCGGGGTCGGAGGGATGGTAGAAGTGGCGGAATGGGCCACAAGCAGCAGGTGGATGAGCCTGCGGAACAACGAGGCGAGGGGGCCCCAACCCAAGAGAGGGGGCGACCGATGACCTGAGAATCAGCCTCCCCCCACCACCTGGAGATGGATGGAAGACCTTCCTCATGAAGGAGCCGACCGCCATGAAAGAGGGGATCAGGATCTAAGTCAAGGTGTCGGTGACAGGCGATGGTCACCATACAAAAGACGATCACGGGTTGGGGAAGAAGGTGGAAGCACAGGAAAGGACAATCCATGACCTAGAGAAAGCCTCGACAGGGCAGAGTGACAGGATCATCGCCCTGGAAGCAGAAGTTAAAAGGTTGGTGGTGTCCCAAGGGAATTTAAAGGGGAAAGTTGAGGACCAAGAAAACAGGTCCCGACGACAGAACGTTTGGATGGTGGGCCTCCCAGAGGCTATCGAGGGCAGAGACCCAACGGGCTACGTCGCCCAAATGCTGGGCAACCTTGTCGGGAGAGACAGCTTCCCCAAACCCTCAGAGCACACAGGTCACTCTGATCGAAATCCAAGACAGGGGAGCAGCCAAGGGCGGCCATCGCGATGCTGCACTGAAACCAGGATCCTGAGGTGGGCATGACAGACTTTAGCGACTATTCTTCCTTTGGCTTGCTGCCCATTTTTTATTGTACCCTTGTTTGGGTATTTTTCTATAACAACGAGTTGGGAAGTTTGAAGATGTTCAGCAAACTTATAATCAAGTGTCAGGACTTAATTAAATCATCTGTGGCTTGGAGATATTGAATAACTTATTATGTTACTGGAAGCTGAATTAGGAAATGCTGTTACTGAGTAAATTATCTTCACATTGATTGGTATGGACAGAGCTTAATTTGATTTTATATTTACAAATTTAAGATACAGTGATAAAACAATGAAGTGAGAAGAGGAATTAAATGTGGAAAGTGTAATCTATAACTCAAAAATAATTGTATAATTTATTTAATTATTTGTCAATGGGCTCAAAGTGACAATGAATGAATGAGTCATTTTAATTTAATATTTCGAGGCTACATCATCAATGCAGAGTGTGAAAAGGATTACACATGAGAAAAGTAATTAAATGAGTAGGACTGGATCAATTAATTTGGAGATTATTTATTATGTATTCTCATGTATTTTCTTGAATTTTGTTTAATTTCCTTTTCTTCCATAACTGAATGATCTGTTGAGCTGCTTGCAGAAAAACACTTTTCACTGTACCTCGGTACACGTGACAATAAACAAATCCAATCCAAATTTAATAACTGTCAGCAGTAGATAAGGAACATGACCAAAGGAATTATTTGTTTTTAAGTTGTTATTGTGGTTCCGAGGTTGAAGTATTTATTCGGGATGTTGGCAGATAAGCCAGGAGCTAGAGCAAGTCACATGGGCCAGTTGAATGAGTTGGGCGGTGTGTCAAATCATATTTCCCATTAAGAGTAATAAAAAAAAACACCATTCATTTACTTCTTATAAAATGTTCCTAAAAATAATACCCCTTTGAAACAAGAATCAACAAATAACAGTCTTAAGATATATAGGGATGGGCACCAGGCTGACATTAGAGAGGAGAACCCAGGAGTGCAGAGGACTGAGGGCAGCAAATAGCACTAACGTACAGCATAGTTCAGAAATGGGAGGTATTACGCGAGGGAGATATAGGAAATTGAGTGGAGAAATAAGATCGAAGATGTAGCAGGCAGTTTTGGAGTTAAATGGACTAAGGGAAAAAACTGCTAGCACGGAGTCAGAGGGATATGCTCACACTTGACTGAGTTACATTGTCTCAGTCAGACTTAAACTCATTAGTAGGAATACACAGGATGCCCCAGATCCTTTGTCCTTCTGGACACTCCTATCGGACTAGCCATTGGCTCATTACAGAGTCTGAAGCAGGGTATGATGCTGAAGTGGGACAGATAAAAGGTATTAAAATATATAAATATATACAGTTTATACATTAATAACCATAGAGTGGACTCAAAGGTATGATGGGATACTTGACATTCTGGAACTGTTCACAGCCTGTGTAAACACTAAAGGGAATTCAATTCCAGACAGGGTGGAGGGGCTCATGCCAAAAGATCGGGGGGCGGGATTCTCAGCCCGGGGCCGGGATGGAGAATCCCCGCGACCTGCGCGATTCGCACCACGCCGCCCCGACGCTGGGACACGATTCTCCACAGCATCGGGGGCCGCTATACGCGGCCTCCCCCGCCGATTCCTGGCCCGGGATGGGCCAAGCGGCGTCGCAAAAAACCCAAGTGCAGCCGGTGCCGTTCACACCTGCTCTCAGCCAACGGGACCTCGGCGGGGAAAGGTCCAGGGGCGGCCTGTGTGAGAGGAGGGGGATCAACCCCGGGGGGGCCTCCATTGTGGCCTGGTGTGCAATCGTGGCCCACCGAACGGCGGGCCGGCCTCTCGGGCTGGCGGCCTCCTTTCTTCTGCGCCGGCCCCTGTAGCCCTGCGCCATGTTGCGTCGAGGTCGGCGCGGAGAAGGGAGCCACTGCGCATGCGCGCGTTGGGCGTGGGCCGCTCCAGTGCTGGCTGGCCCCCTGTAGGGGCCAGAATTGCTGATCCTGAGGAAACCCAACGGCGTCAACACTTAGCCTGAGGATCACAGAATTCCGCCCCGGATAATATCTGCTCTTTATGTATGTTTCAAAGAGTAGATCAAACTCATTAGGTCAAAGATATATTAGGATAACCAGCCATTAATGACTGTTAACAAGATCCTGCAGTATGATGAATATAGAAAATGTTACATTATTATATTTATATCTGTTGCAGTAATGTTTTTAGAAGTCTGGATTAAGGTATGTATTTATTGCAGTAATAAGAGCCTAGGTTAAAGTACTCAGGCTGTGTGTCTGCTAAAACTGTAATTAAGGAGTCACAAAAGAGCGAGGTAATTATTGATTTTAAACACGTGCCTGGTTAGAGATAAGCAGCTAATGGAATCGTGTTTTTATTGCTGGAAATTCCCTGGAGTGTAGATAAGTTATGGAAGTGGTGCTTAATCTTAGCGAAGCAGGTCATGGAACTTAGTGGGATTCAGATATGTAATTAATGGGAGGAGCCATGTCTGATATGGCATTTTAAGTTGAACAGCAGATTTGCCAAATGCTGTTATGTTGAGCAGAAGTGTACTGGATCTGCTCTTGAAAGGAACTATCTCCAAAAATCTTTACACAGCTAAGCAAGAAAACCTGTTTTGTTAATTTTATCTATAAGTGGCATTTGAACTGCATTGGGTTGCTTAATTGGAGTTAGTAGTTGTATAGATAGTAAAATAAAGTTTTTTCTTGTGTTTAAGAAATGTTTACTTGATAAGAAATGTCTACTTGATCCAGCAGAGGGCAGCAGAGCAGAGCTACTGATCAGCTGTTCTGGGGGAATTTGCATACGTGCAGTGCGGTCAGCCTAAGTTGAAGGGGAACCGGCGAAGGAGACCCAAGGAGTTTGAGTGAAGACAAGCATCCAGCAGAGGGCAGCAGAGCAGAGCTACTGATCAGCTGTTCTGGGGGAATTTGCATACGTGCAGTGCGGTCAGCCTAAGTTGAAGGGGAACCGGCGAAGGAGACCCAAGGAGTTTGAGTGAAGACAAGCATCCAGCAGAGGGCAGCAGAGCAGAGCTACTGATCAGCTGTTCTGGGGGAATTTGCATACGTGCAGTGCGGTCAGCCTAAGTTGAAGGGGAACCGGCGAAGGAGACCCAAGGAGTTTGAGTGAAGACAAGCATCCAGCAGAGGGCAGCAGAGCAGAGCTACTGATCAGCTGTTCTGGGGGAATTTGCATACGTGCAGTGCGGTCAGCCTAAGTTGAAGGGGAACCGGCGAAGGAGACCCAAGGAGTTTGAGTGAAGACAAGCATCCAGCAGAGGGCAGCAGAGCAGAGCTACTGATCAGCTGTTCTGGGGGAATTTGCATACGTGCAGTGCGGTCAGCCTAAGTTGAAGGGGAACCAGCGAAGGAGACCCAAGGAGTTTGAGTGAAGACAAGCATCCAGCAGAGGGCAGCAGAGCAGAGCTACTGATCAGCTGTTCTGGGGGAATTTGCATACGTGCAGTGCGGTCAGCCTAAGTTGAAGGGGAACCAGCGAAGGAGACCCAAGGAGTTTGAGTGAAGACAAGCATCCAGCAGAGGGCAGCAGAGCAGAGCTACTGATCAGCTGTTCTGGGGGAATTTGCATACGTGCAGTGCGGTCAGCCTAAGTTGAAGGGGAACCGGCGAAGGAGACCCAAGGAGTTTGAGTGAAGACAAGCATCCAGCAGAGGGCAGCAGAGCAGAGCTACTGATCAGCTGTTCTGGGGGAATTTGCATACGTGCAGTGCGGTCAGCCTAAGTTGAAGGGGAACCAGCGAAGGAGACCCAAGGAGTTTGAGTGAAGACAAGCATCCAGCAGAGGGCAGCAGAGCAGAGCTACTGATCAGCTGTTCTGGGGGAATTTGCATACGTGCAGTGCGGTCAGCCTAAGTTGAAGGGGAACCGGCGAAGGAGACCCAAGGAGTTTGAGTGAAGACAAGCATCCAGCAGAGGGCAGCAGAGCAGAGCTACTGATCAGCTGTTCTGGGGGAATTTGCATACGTGCAGTGCGGTCAGCCTAAGTTGAAGGTGGTTTGTGGAGGGGCTGTTGGCAAGTGACAGTAGGCAGTACAATGCTCCTCCTGCAGAATGTTTGAGGTGAGGGACGCCGTCAGTGTCCCTGCTGATTTCATCTGTGGGAAGTGCACCCAACTCCAGCACACTGGATATGTGGAGCTTGTTCAAGGAACAGCTATTGCATGTTCTTGATAAGTACGTACCAGTCAGGCAGGGAGGAAGGGGTCGAGCGAGGGAACCGTGGTTTACCAAAGAAGTGGAATCTCTTGTTAAGAGGAAGAAGGAGGCCTATGTGAAGATGAGGCATGAAGTTTCAGTTGGGGCGCTTGATAGTTACAAGGAAGCGAGGAAGGATCTAAAGAGAGAGCTGAGACGAGCAAGGAGGGGACATGAGAAGTCTTTGGCAGGTAGGATCAAGGAAAACCCAAAAGCTTTCTATAGGTATGTCAGGAATAAAAGAATGACTAGGGTAAGAGTAGGGCCAGTCAAGGACAGTGGTGGGAAGTTGTGTGTGGAGGCTGAGGAGATAAGCGAGATACTAAATGAATACTTTTCGTCAGTATTCACTCAAGAAAAAGATAATATTATGGAGGAGAATGCTGAGACCCAGGCTATTAGAATAGATGGCATTGAGGTGCGTAGGAAAGAAGTGTTGGCAATTCTGGACAAGGTGAAAATAGATAAGTCCCCGGGGCCGGATGGGATTTATCCTAGGATTCTCTGGGAAGCCAGGGAAGAGATTGCTGAGCCTTTGGCTTTGATTTTTAGGTCATCATTGGCTACAGGAATAGTGCCAGAGGACTGGAGGATAGCAAATGTGGTCCCTTTGTTCAAGAAGGGGAGTAGAGATAACCCTGGTAACTATAGGCCGGTGAGCCTAACGTCTGTGGTGGGTAAGGTCTTGGAGAGGATTATAAAAGATACGATTTATAATCATCTAGATAGGAATAATATGATTAGGGATAGTCAGCATGGTTTTGTGAAGGGTAGGTCATGCCTCACAAACCTTATCGAGTTCTTTGAGAAGGTGACTGAACAGGTAGACGAGGGTAGAGCAGTTGATGTGGTGTATATGGATTTCGGTAAAGCGTTTGATAAGGTTCCCCACGGTCGGCTATTGCAGAAAATACGGAGGCTGGGGATTGAGGGTGATTTAGAGATGTGGATCAGAAATTGGCTAGTTGAAAGAAGACAGAGAGTGGTAGTTGATGGGAAATGTTCAGAATGGAGTTCAGTTACGAGTGGCATACCACAAGGATCTGTTCTGGGGCCGTTGCTGTTTGTCATTTTTATAAATGACCTAGAGGAGGGCGCAGAAGGATGGGTGAGTAAATTTGCAGACGACACTAAAGTCGGTGGAGTTGTAGACAGTGCGGAAGGATGTTGCAGGTTACAGAGGGACATAGATAAGCTGCAGACCTGGGCTGAGAGGTGGCAAATGGAGTTTAATGTGGAGAAGTGTGAGGTGATTCACTTTGGAAAGAATAACAGGAATGCGGAATATTTGGCTAATGGTAAAATTCTTGGTAGTGTGGATGAGCAGAGGGATCTCGGTGTCCATGTACATAGATCCCTGAAAGTTGCCACCCAGGTTGATAGGGTTGTGAAGAAGGCCTATGGTGTGTTGGCCTTTATTGGTAGAGGGATTGAGTTCCGGAGCCATGAGGTCATGTTGCAGTTGTACAAAACTCTAGTACGGCCGCATTTGGAGTATTGCGTACAGTTCTGGTCGCCTCATTATAGGAAGGACGTGGAAGCTTTGGAATGAGTGCAGAGGAGATTTACCAGGATGTTGCCTGGTATGGAGGGAAAATCTTATGAGGAAAGGCTGATGGACTTGAGGTTGTTTTCGTTAGAGAGAAGAAGGTTAAGAGGTGACTTAATAGAGGCATACAAAATGATCAGAGGGTTAGATAGGGTGGACAGCGAGAGCCTTCTCCCGCGGATGGAGGTGGCTAGCACGAGGGGACATAGCCTTAAATTGAGGGGTAATAGATATAGGACAGAGGTCAGAGGTGGGTTTTTTACGCAAAGAGTGGTGAGGCCGTGGAATGCCCTACCTGCAACAGTAGTGAACTCGCCAACATTGAGGGCATTAAAAAATTTATTGGATAAGCATATGGATGATAAGGGCATAGTGTAGGTTAGATGGCCTTTAGTTCTTTTTCAATGTCGGTGCAACATCGAGGGCCGAAGGGCCTGTACTGCGCTGTATCGTTCTATGTTCTATGTTCTATGTTCTAATTGTAAAGCTATTTCTTTGACGTTAATTCGGTTAATTCTGTGTTTAAATTAAAGTTTATTTTAACATTAAAGATGCCGATTTGTTGGAGTCATCACTCCTGGGTGAATTATCCTTTCCTCACGGTTTTACAAATTAAAAAAAAAAATGTTTGGAGTTCTTGTCCGGTATCCTAACAAATGTTAGGGTCTGGTCCTGTATCCTAACAGTAGCCATTAGTAGTGGTTTAACAAGATCCTTTGGTCATTAGTAAATGGTCTCGCAGTAATAAGTGTAAGTACGAATTATAAAAGGATGTTGGAAATTGTACAATTTCAAGAAGTTTCCCCTGGAAGACTTGGGGGTTCTCCCGGGCATGCTCAAATGAAAGTGTTTTACTTACTTGAACCTGACAGGTTCCAGAGTGGCTGTTTTTCTGGACAACAGATGGATTTGGATTGCACACACGTAAATCCTGATGAATAAGGTAGATGAGTGACAGATACAAGGTGGCACATCAGACTGTGATGTGGTGGTAAGAACAGAGACCTGGCTTAAAGTAAGAGGGGACTGAGAACTTGGAATTTCCTGGCAGCAGATTATTCAGGAAAGGTAGAGAAGGAAAATTAGAGGGGATGCTGGTATTGATCAAATAAACTGTTATGGCATTGGATGGGGCTGATGTGGCTGAGCGGCCAAAGGTAACGGGCAAGATCTTCCGGCTGTTCACACTGGTGGGATCTTCCAGTTCCGCCACCAGTGCATCCCGTCGTGGGTTTCTGCCGGCATGGTGTGGATTTGATGAGAAATTCCATTGACAGCGCACAGCCAGAAGATCCTTCTGCCAATGCGGGCTGCCTCTCACCATCAAGAAACACACTGCAGGGAGGCCAGAGAATCTTGCCCCATGTCTCTGGTTAT
This sequence comes from Scyliorhinus canicula, assembly GCF_902713615.1. Lineage (NCBI taxonomy): Eukaryota > Metazoa > Chordata > Chondrichthyes > Carcharhiniformes > Scyliorhinidae > Scyliorhinus > Scyliorhinus canicula. The sequence goes on along the minus strand of NC_052160.1, from coordinate 57,120,408 downwards.
AATTCAGAAACAATACAGTGCTATGCTTCTGAATGTATGCTATGGCCACCAAATAATAGGAGGACATAGAGGAGCAACCATACAGGCAGATTACAGAAAGATGCAAGACTAGTGATTATTGATTAATGTGGGACTTCCATGTTCCCAATGTAGATTGGGATAGCAAAGGGCAAAGAGGGGAAAGAATTCCTGAAATATATACAAGAAGACTTCCTTTATGCCCTGGCCCAATAAGGAAGGAAGCTATGCTGGGGCTCTGGGGAATGAAGTGGGGTATGTCTCAAAGGGAGAGCATTTCACCGTATCATCAGGTTTATGAAAGTTATGGAAAAGGACAAAGTACAATCAAGCATAAATAATTAACTGGAGAAGTTGGAAGCGCTCCGACCCCAGTGGATTGGAATCAAAAATTGAAGTCAATACACAGCTTTCAAAAGAGATGGTTCACATCACAAGGACTTGCGTTACTGTGAGGAGGGATGGCAAATCCAAAACTGAATCTTCCTGCACAACTAAAGAAATGCAGGCCAAAATGAAGAGCAAAATGAAGCTGAAGACAATTGTAAGGTTCATAATACTATACAGACTGTACCAAACTAAATATAGAAAGAACAGAGGATATCTAAAAAGGGAATAAGGCAGACAAAGAGAGAGTACAAGAATAGATGAGTGACTAACATCAAAGGGAACCCAGAAGTCTTTTACTAATATTGCACAAAATAAGGATGGATCAATTAAAGAGCAGAAAGGAAATCTTGTGAAGGCAGAGTGCAGGCTGAGGTATTGGATAAGTGCATTGGTCTTCATTACTGAAGAGGGTTATGCCAATTCTGTGGAAAATCATGGAAATCCAGTAATTCGGAATGTGTTCTTCTGATAATAATAATCTTTAATAGGGTCACAAGTAGGCTTACATTAACACTGCAATGAAGTTACTGTGAAAATCCTCTAGTCGCCACACTCCAGCACCTGTTCGAGTACACAAAGGGAGAATTCAGAATGTCTAATTCTTTTGGGACTTGTGGGAGGAAACCAGAGCACCCGGAGGAAACCCACACAGACATGGGGAGAACATGCAGACTCCGCGCAGACAGTGACCCAAGCCGGGTATCGAACCTGGGTCCCTAGTGCTGTGAAGCAACAGTGCTAACCACTGTGCTACTGAGCCGCCCCAGCACATACGTTTTTTAAAAACTATTTAAATATCGAAGCTGTATAATGCCAGGACAATTTGGCTAGGTTATGGGACTAGTGCTTTTGATATGTTGATGAGTCTGGCCAGACTGCAATCAGATGTTTATCTACATTGGTAACAGTAAAATGTCAGAGGAGGAGGAGGAGACAAGGTGTGACCTTTGTAATTACATTCTAAAAGGTGGACTCACGGAATGAATGTAATTAAGTTTGATTTCTGAATAGGTTAGATTAGATATGGGAAGATCAAAAGAGAAAATGGCATATCAGAAGTTATCTAATTTATGCAAGGTTAGCTGTTTTGAGACCGGGAAGCAACCCCAAAATATATTACTGCCTGGTGTGGTAAATATTACTGGAATTTGTTTATAGTTTTAAAAAACCTAGAAGGTGTTGTTCGGGGAGAATTAGCTCTGAATTTCGGGAAATAAAGGTGTTTGGAACTGGATAGAATTCGGGGTACTGCTTATAGCCATTAAGTTGACACAATGTAATGGTAAAGAATATTGGATAGTTTGGGATTGGGGAGTTATTTATATAAGCCATGTTGGCTGGGTTTTGTTGTTGGTTGGGTGTATGGTTGCTTATTTTGTTAAGTTTGTAATACAAATGCCTTAATAAAATATTTTTAAAAAATATTGGATAGCAGAAAAAAATATGGGCTGCTAAATAAAAGTCAGCACGGATTTGTCAAAGGCAAAACATGCCATAGGGCAGGCAGTGGCATTGTCGCTGGACTAGTAACCCAGAGATGCAGAGTCATGCTCTGGGAACTCGCATCCAAATCCCGCCATGGCAGATGATGAATTTGAATTCAATAGAAAAATCTGGAAGTAAAGATGACCATAAAACTAACTGGCTCTTGACTCCCCTTCATCATTGAGCATTCATGAGTGCACACTGATAATTAGAACCATACTGCCACCAGGAAAGTTATGGAGGGAGTACTAAGAGGGAACCATGGTTTACTAAAGCAGTTGAAACACTTGTCAAGAGGAAGAAGGGGGCTTATGTAATGATGAGACGTGATGGTTCAGTTAGGGCGCTTGAGAGTTACAAGTTAGCTAGGAAGGATCTAAAGAGAGAGCTAAGAAGAGCCAGGAGGGGACATGAGAAGTCTTTGGCAGGTAGGATCAAGGATAACCCTAAAGCTTTATATTGATATGCCAGGAATAAAAGAATGACTAGGGTAAGAGTAGGGCCAGTCAAGGACAGTAGTGGGAAGTTGTGCGTGGAGTCCAAGGAGATGGGAGAAGTACTAAATGAGTATTTTTCGTCCGTATTCACACAGGAAAAAGACAATGTTGTCGAGGAGAATACTGAGATACAGGCTACTAGACTAGAAGGGCTTGAGGTACTTTAGGAGGAGGTGTTAGCGATTCTGGAAAGTGTTAAAATAGATAAGTCCCCTGGGCCGGATGGGATTTATCCTAGGATTCTCTGCGAAGCTAGGGAGGAGATTGCTGAGCCTTTGGCTTTGATCTTTATGTCATCATTGTCTACAGGAATAGTGTCAGAAGACTGGAGGATAGCAAATGTTGTCCCCTTGTTCAAGAAGGGGAGTAGAGACAACCCCGGTAACTATAGACCAGTGAGCCTTACTTCTCTTGTGGACAAAGTCTTGGAAAGGTCTATAAGAGATAGGATGTATAATCATCTGAAAAGGAATAATTTGATTAGAGGTAGTCAACATGGTTTTGTGATGGGTAGGTCGTGCCTCACAAACCTCATTGAGTTCTTCGAGAAGGTGACCAAACAGGTGGATGAGGGTAAAGCAGTTGATGTGGTGTATATGGATTTCAGTAAAGCGTTTGATAAAGCTCCCCATGGTAGGCTATTGCAGAAAATGCGGAGGCATGGGATTCAGGGTGATCTAGCAGTTTGGATCAGAAATTGGCTAGCTGGAAGAAGACAAAGGGTGGTGGTTGATGGGAAATGTTCAGAGTGGTGTCCAGTTACTAGTGGTGTACCACAAGGATCTGTTTTGGGGCCGCTGCTGTTTGTCATTTTTATAAATGACCTGGAGGAGGGCGTAGAAGGATGGGTGAGTAAATTTGCAGATGACACTAAAGTCGGTGGAGTTGTAGACAGTGCAGAAGGATGTTACAAGTTACAGAGGGACATAGATAAGTTGCAGAGCTGGGCTGACAGGTGGCAAATAGAGTTTCATGCAGAAAAGTGTGAAGGAATTGATTTTGGAAGAAATAACAGGAAGACAGAGTACTGGGCTATTGGTAAGATTCTTGGTAGTGTGGATGAGCAGAGAGATCTCGGTGTCCATGTCCATAGATCCCTGAAAGTTGCTACCCAGGTTGAGAGGGTTGTTAAGAAGGCGTACGGTGTGTTAGCTTTTATTGGTAGAGGAATTGAGTTTCGGAGCCATGAGGTCATGTTGCAGTTGTCGAAACCTCTGGTGCGGCCGCATTTGGAGTATTTTGTGCAGTTCTGGTTGCAGTGGAAGCATTGGAAAGGGTGCAGAGGAGATTTACCAGGATATTGCCTGGTATGGAGGGAAGATCTTATGAGGAAAGGCTGAGGGACTTGAGGCTGTTTTAGAGAGAAGAAGGTTAAGAGGTGACTTAATTGAGGCATACAAGATGATCAGAGGATTAGATAGGGTGGACAGTGAGAGCCTTTTTCCTCGGATGGTGATGTCTAGCACGAGGGGACATAGCTTTAACTTGAGGGGAGATAGATATAGGACAGAGTTAGGTTCTTTACTCAGAGAGTAGAAAGGGCGTGGAATGCCCTGCCTCCAACAGTAGTGGACTCGCCAACACTAAACGCATTCAAATGGTCATTGGATAGGCATATGGACGATAAGGTAATAGTGTAGATGGGCTTTAGAGGGGTTTCACAGGTCAGCGCAACATCGAGGGCCGAAGGGCCTGTACTGCGCTGTAATGTTCGATGTTCTATCTGCATTGTACAACAATCTAGATCACTCAGGGGTGGCTCTCCAGTACTCACAAGAGCATGTCTCCAAGTTTGTGGTGGTCTGCTGTGCCCTCCACAACCTCGCTGTCAGGATCAAGGCAAAGCTCCAGCAATCAGAGCTAGGAAAAGAAACCTTGGCAGCAGGGCAAAAAGGAGGAAGAAGGGAAGAATCACCTGGGGTAATTCCAGACTGCCAGTGGATACTCAAAATGTATTTTTTATTTATGGGATGTGGGTATCACTGACTAGGCAACCCTAATTCCCTTCAAGGTGATGGTGAGCTGTGTTCTTGAACCACTGCAATCCCCGAGGTGCAAGGACATCCACAATCCTGCTACTGCTACCAGTGTCCTTCTAGAAATCTGGTAGAGGTCACGGGTTTGGAAGGTGCTCTTGTAGGAACCTTGGTGAGTTGCTGCAATGCATATTATTTATGGCACACACTGCTCCCACTCTGTATCAGTGGCTTGCTTTGTCCTGGATGATGCCGAACCTCTTCAGAGTTGCAGGATCTGCACTCATCCAGGCAAACAGGCGGCATGGTATCACAGTGGGTAGCATTGTTGCTTCACAGCTCCAGGCTACCAAATTCGATTCCCGGCTTGGGTCACTGGCTGTGTGGAGTCTGCATGTTCTCCTTGTGGTCTGCGTGGGTTTCCTCCAGGTGCTCCGGGTTCCTCCCACAAGTCCCGAAAACGTTCTGTTAGGTAATTTGGACATTCTGAACCTCCCTCTATGTGCCCAAACAGGCGCTGGAGTGTGGCAACTCGTGGCTTTTCACAGCACTACATTGCAGTGTTAATGTAAGCCTACTTGTGACAATGAAGTTGATTATTGTTATTATAAGTGGAAGCTATTCTATCACACTCCTGACTTATGCATTGTTGATGGTGGACAGGATCTGATGGGTCAGGAGTTGAGTTACTCTGCAGAATTTCCAGCCTCTGACCTTCCCTTGTAGCCACAGTATTTATATGGTTGGCCCAGCCTAGATTCTGAGCAATGGTTACCCCCAGTTTGTTTATAGTGGAGAATTGAGCAATGGTAATGCCATTGAATGTTATTGGGAGGTGGTTAGAGTCTCTCTTTATAAGTGATCATTGCCTGACCCTGATGTGGCACGAATATTACTTGTCACGTATCAGACAAAGCCTGGATATTGCCCATGTCTTGCTGCCTATGGACACAGACTGCTTTAGTATCTGAGGAGTCACAACTGGTGACCATTGTGCAGTCACCTGTGAACACCCCCACTTCTGACCTTATAATGGAGGAAGTCATTGGTGAACCAGCTGAAGATAGTTTGGCCCAGAACATTACCGTGAAGAATCCCTGCAATGATAACCACAACTATCTTTCTTTGTGACTGCAACCAGTAGAGAGTTTCCCCCTGATTCCTGTTGACTTAGTTTTGCTAGGGCAGCATGGTGGCCTAGTGGTTAGCACAACCGCCTCACGGCGCTGAGGTCCCAGGTTCGATCCCGGCTCTGGGTCACTGTCCGTGTGGAGTTTGCACATTCTCCCCGTGTCTGCGTGGGTTTCACCCCCACAAGCCAAAAATGTGCAGAGTAGGTGGATTGGCCATGCTAAATTGCCCCTTAATTGGAAAAAATAATTGGGTAATCTAAATTTATTTTTAAAAAAGACTTAGTTTTGCTCGGGTTCCTTGATGCAATATTTGGTCAAATGATACTTTGATGCCAAGCACAGTTACTCCCACCTCACCTCTTGAGTACAGCTCTTTTATTTATGTTTGGACCACGCTGTCATGAGATCAGGATCTGAATGATCCTGGCAGAACCCAAATTGAGCTTCTGTGTGCAGGTTATTGCTGAATAAGCATTGTTAATAGCATTTTCCATTACTTTGGTGATGATTGAAAGTAGACCGATGAGGTGGGAATTGGCAGAGTTGGATTATTAATAATACTAATCTTTATTAGTATCACAAGAAGGCTTACATTTTGAGGCCAGCAGATACCTGGGCAACCTTCCACATTGCCAAGCTGCAAATACCAGTATTGTTTGCTAAGCGAGGGACGCAGCTAGTTCTGGAGCACAAGTCTTCAGCACTATTGCCAGAATAAAAGCTATTTCTTGGTATCACATGGACTGAATCGAATTGGCTGATGACCAACATCTGTGATGCTGGGGACTTCAGCAGGAAGCCAAGATGGATCATCCACTTGGCACTTCTGGCTGGTGATGGCTGAAAATGCTTACCCTTGTCTTTTTGCACTGATATTCTGGGCTCCCCCATCATAGAGGATGGGGATATTTGTGGAGCCTCTTCCTCCAGTTAGTTGCTCAGATCAAGTCCGTTGGTTGTGGAATTGCAGAGCTCATTCCTTCACTTGTTGCTTATGCTGTTTAGCATGCAGGCATTCCTGTTTTGTAATTTCACCATGTTGACACCTGATTTTTAGCTGTGCCTGCTGCTGCTCCTGACACGCCCTCCTGCACTCTGCATTGAACCGGGGTTGATCCCCCAGCTTGAACGTAATGGTAGAGCTTGTGATTGTATATAATTCTGCTGCTGATCACCCATAGCACCTCATAGATGGCCAGTTTTGAATTGCTAGATTGGTTTGAAATCTCGCCCATTTAGCACAGTGGCATTGTCAAACACAATGATGGGTATCTTCAATGTAAACACAGGACATTGTCTCCATAAGGACTGTGTGGTCAGTCATAGAGTTGTACAACACAGAAAAGATCCTTCAGCCCATTGAGAATGCACTAACAGTAACTACCCCATATCTCATGCTAAACCCACTTACTAACACTTGACCCATATCCTTGAATGTGATAGTGTTTCAAGTGTTCATCCAAGTGCTTTTTAAAGGTTGTGAGTGATGCATAATCAATTGCACAAAGACTAGAGTTGAGTACAACTGAGGCTTTATTACACTAAGATGTGTGGCCATCTACAGCAGCTGGTGAAATGTCTGCTGTACAGGGAGCACACATATTTATACTCCACCTACTGGGCGGAGCCAGCAGGCAGGGACTACCCCTGCACCTGTGGTACAGGGCCTTACCAGAAATCACCTATATATGCAACAGTGGTGACTACCACAGTGAGGTTTCTAGCCTCCACTACCTTCCCAGACAGTGAATTCCAGATTCTCAACACATTAAATTTGTTTTCCTTAAATCTCCTCGGAATCTCCTGCCCCTCACCCTAGAACTATGCCTCCTTGTGATTGACCCCTCAACCAAGAGGAACAAAGCTGCTTCCTATTTACCCTGTCCAAATCTTTCATAATCATACACACCACAATCGTAGCCCACTCAGCCTTTCCTGCTCTAAAGAAAACCAATGTTCTGTACAGCTCCAACATAACCTCCTTGCTTTTATATTCTATGCCACGATAAAGGCCCATATGCTTCAACTACCCTACTTACCTGCTCTGTAGGGATCTGTGAACAAGTACCACAAGATCCATCTGTTCCTCTGAGCTTCCTAGTGTCCTGTCATTCTGTATATAGTTCCTTGCCCTGTTTCTTCTTTGAAGGTGCAACACCTCACATTTATCAGGGTTAAGTACCATTTGCCACTGCTGCACCCATCTGACCAACCCATCTATATCTCCCTGTAACCTACAACCCTCTTCTTCACTGTTAACCACCTTAATAATCTTGGTGTCATCTGCAAACTTAAATTTTTCCCACGTTCTCATATATATATATATAAAATAAGGGACCCAGCACCAATCCCTGTGATACGCCGATGGACACCGGCCTCCAGTTACTCAAACAGCCTTCTACCACCACCCTTTGTGTCCTATTACTAAGCCGGTTTCTGATCCATCTCAACAGGTTTCTTTGAATTCCATGTGCTTCAATCTTCTCAACCAGACTCAAATGCCAAAGGGTTTGCTAAAATCCATATAAACTACATCAACAGCACTTCCTTAATCTGTACACAGGGTCCCTTTATCAAAAGATTCTATTAAATTTGTGAGGCATGGACAGAGGCATCTGCAACAGATATGTTAACCTGCCAAAAATGCAGAGCATTTGTGGAAGGGAGAGTTAGAAATCCAAAGAGTGAGAGGGTGGGAGGGGTTTGGAGTGAGGCATTGTGTAGGATAAGCTCAACTTCCTCATGTGCGAGTTTGAGCTTAATTCAATTTAAAGTTGTGCACAGAGCACAGATGACAATGAAGCACATGTATATGGGTTCTTTCCAAAGGTGGAGGACAGATGCAAGCGGTGTTTAAGGGGATCAGCAAACCGTACACACATGTTCTGGTCCTGGCTGAAACTGGCGGGATTTTGGGAGTCCTTTTTAGGGACGGTGTTGGAAATTTTAGGGGTAAAGGTGATCCTCCAGCCCGTGGGTGGCGACATTTGAGGTATTGGAAGATCTGGGAGTACAGGAGGAGAGAGAGGCTGATGTGTTGACCTTTGCCTCCCCGATAGCCCAGCGGCAGATTTTGTTAGGGTGGCGGGCTCCAGAGCCACCAAGGGCAGCGGGGTGGGTGCCTGACCTGTCGGAGATTTTACATTTGGAGAAGATAAAGATTACCAATAAGGGTTTGGAGGAGGGGTTCTACTTAAGGTGGAGGCTGCTCATCTCCTTCTTTACGTGTTGGTAATCATCAATGGGAGGCGGAGGGGGGTTGTTTTGTTTATAGTTACAAAACGGGGCACTTGAGGTAGTATGGTAGGTGGGGGTGTTTATAACGAGTACTGTATAATGTTGGATTGAGTGTTGTTTTTTATATTTAAAATAAAAATGTCCAAAATAAAAATATTTAAAAGAAATCCAATGAGAAAAATCGAGGCAATAAAAGAGAGTGTAGAGATGGGAATAAAGAATATAGAGTGGGTCAGGGAGATCACGTTTGGGAAATAAAGATTCCAAGGTGCACAACATTTCAGAAGGGCAGGCAAAATAGAAGAGGGGTAGCCCTGATAGTAACAGAAAGGATCTTTTCAGTCTAGAACACAAGCACAGTCTACAACAAATTTCTTTTAAGAGTTGAGAATTATTGAAATTCTCTACCCTTAAAAGTTGCTCAAAAAGAACTGAGTGATAATCCATCACGGAATGTACTTAATGCTGAGATAGACAGATTTTGATCTCTCAGGGAATGAAACAATATGGGAATGGGCTGGAAAGTGAATCCAAACACTAGCCACGATGGTTTTGAATGGCAGTGCATGCTTGATAGCCTGTACGGTCTACTCCTGCTCATGTTTCTGTGTTCTGAAAACATCTTTGCCAATACCTGCATTGCGAAGGTGGTGCATTAGAACATAGAACATTACAGCACAGAACAGGCCCTTCGGCCCTCGATGTTGTGCCGAGCTGTAAGCTCATCCTCCAAGATCATTTACAGTCTCTCCCAGTGAAAGTCAATAGTCGACCACCAGCCATAGCCATACACTGAATACTAACCATTGCCTTGGAGCACAAGGCCAGGCAAAAAAGGTACCTCATTCCAACCTTCATCGTTAAGACTTCCAGCACCACATTTGAAAATCTGGGTGCTCACTCTAGTCTGGTACTCCTCTTGCTGTCCTCTTCCTTCCAATAAAGCCTTCCAGACATAGTTCTATCAGCAGCAAAAGCTTGAGAGTGTCTCACCTTTATGAAGTGCAGACTAGCTGTCTTATCATGCTGGTCATGAATGCTGCTGGGCCTTTAGTTTGCAGCCAGTCAACAATGCATTCCATGCTGGACTGCATGAAGATGCACAGGCAGCACAAATTTGTGTATTACCTGCTTCAATGGCACCAGGCATAGATTAATCGTGCTTTTCAGTCCCCTTCTTATCAGACTGAATCCAGATCGTTTTCCTCTGATGCCTTGCCCTGACTCCACAGCCAAGATCTTGGGGTTTGTGAGGTGGTTAATTAAAAAATCGTTGAAACATGGAATTCAAATGATTTTAATTTGATTTGAATTTTGTTACACCTAAAAAGTTGCTCAAAAAGAACTGAGTAAGTAGATGCAATTGGTTTAAGAAATCCTTTACAGATATATTTTCTGGGAAAACATTAAAATGACTGCCTATCGATAGTCAATTAGTCCTGTAATCACAAATGATTGATTAAAATATCCAAGGTTAAAAGAACACACCTTTAAAACATTTCTACTGATTTGACAGTAACATTGAGTTATTGTGTTTTCTCATTGAATAATAACTGGTATAGCATCTCTATGAAACATTAGTGATTCTGTCAACATTCAGACAATCGTATCAACTAGAGCATCACTATCTTTGATACCTCCAATCGTAGGTGTTTTTTCTGTTTCCATGGGTTTTCATGTGCCAGAAGGTGGAAGATATTTTTTATTTTATTTGAGACTTACACATTGCTATATATTTTCACAGTTTTATGTGGAACAAATGTTTTATTCCTTTGAAACACCATTCACTCGTGGCACAAATTTCAAGATGACAGGTTTTTTAGGATGCATGGGTCCTTTCACATCCAGTTCTAATGGAATCTGAAATAGAAAGAGCAGTGGTGATGAGACCAATAAGAAAGTTAGACTGCAAAGGTGGTCATTACTGGCCTTTTCTATCCATCAGCAAACATTCCTGAATTCCTTTCCCCCGGCAGCATCCAATTAAAAAAACTATAATTTAAATGAAGAGAGGAAGACACGGGGAAAGACAGACAGTGTGAGAGGAGATTGAAAACAGGGAGAGTGCTGGGAGCAATCGGAGTGCTAGCTCGGAATTTTGGAGCTCATGAGGTGACGGCAGGATTCAAAGGTGATGCAGGGCAAGTGGAAGCAGCTGATTGGGCGAGTATGTGGTCGGTAAGTATTCACTACTTTTAATAGTTTATCGTATGCAAGGTCTATATTTTGTGGTTTCCAGTTTATAAGGGCCATATTTTGTAGTAAGGAGGACCAGGGAAGAAGGGCCCAAGAGTAATGGATATTATTAGATTTTAGGTATCTTCCAAAAGCTTTAATTTAAAGGGGTATGCATTGGTAGGAGAGTTCAAAACCCTTGTGTTCTCTTCCTGCTCCACGTGCAAAGTTGGGAACGTTTCCAGTTCCCGGAGCTGCATGTGTGCAGGAAGTGTCTCCAGCTGCAGCTCCTGGAAGCTCAGATTTTGGAACTGGAGTTGCAGGTTTGTGGGGACACTGTGGAGAATTATGCAAGGTGGAGTGTATTGTGAATAACATGCATAGAGAGGTAGTCGCACTGCTGGTTAAGACTCCACAGGCAGGTGGGAATTGGAGACTACCAGGCAGAACAAGATGACTATGCGGGTTGTGCAGGAATCTCCTGTGGCCATTCCACCGCAAAATAGATACTGCTGGGGGAAATGACCTAAGGAACACAGCAGCAGCCAAATTCATTGCACAACAGTTGGCTCTGCTGCACACGAGAAGAGAAAAGAAGAGTGGGAATGGAATAGTTATGGGGGATCCAATTGGAAGGGGAATAGATAAGTGTCTCTATGGCCACAAATGAGACTCCAAGATGGTATGTTGCCTCCCTGGTGCTAGGGTCAAGGATGTCTCAGAGGGGCATGGGGACATTCTGAAAAGGATAGGATGAGCAGCCAGTGGTCATGGTACACATTGGTACAAATGACACAGGTTAAAAAAAAAGGGATGAAGTCCTAAAAACAGAATAAACAGAGTTAGGAAGTAAGTTGGAAAGTAGGACCTCGAAGGTAGTGATCTTAGGATTACTACCAGTACCACGTGCTAGTCAGTGCAGAAATAGCAGGATATATCAGATGAATAGGTGGCTGAAGAGGGAGAGCGTTTCAGATTCATGGACATTGGGAACGGTTCTGGGGGAGGTGGGACCAGTTTAAAATTGGGTGGGTTGCACCTGGGCAGGACCGGGACTGATCTCCTTGGGAGAGTATTTGCGAGAGTGGTTGGGGAGGGTTTAAACTAAAATGGCAAGGGAGATGGGAACTTGTGCAAGGAGTCAGAGGAGGGGAAAACATGGATAAGAACAAAAGACAGAAAGAGGAATAAGAAGTGTGATAGGCAGAGACACCAAGGGACAGAATCAAACAGGGCCACACAGACAAAAGGGGAAAGGCAGTGGAGTTACATTGCTGGTTAAAGAGGAAATTAACAATAGTGAGGAAGGACATTAGCTCTGACAATGTGGAATCTGTATGGAGCAAGCTGAGACACACCAAGGGGCAAAAAACATAAATGGGGGTTGCATACAGACCGATAAACTGTAGTGGTGATGTTGGGGATGACTTTAAAGAGGAAATTAGAGATGCATGTGATAAAGGAACATCAGCAATTATGGATGACTTTAATCTGCATAAAGATAGGGCAAATTAAATTAATAACAATAGAGTACAGGAGGAATTCCTGGAGCGTGTATGGGTTTTTCAGACCAATACATTAATGAATCAACCAAGAATAGGCCACCTTAGACTTTGTATTGTGTAATGAGAAAGGAATAATTGGCAATCTAGTTGTGCGAGACCCCTTTAGGGTGTACGACCATACATAATGGAATTCTTCATCAAGTTGGACTGATGTCCTTGGTTCTAAAACTGGGTTCCTGAATCTAATTTTTTAACAAATGCATTTTATTCCAAACGTATATGAAAAGTTACAACACAGAAACAATTCGGGAAATAAACTTCCTAACACAAAATTATACAGTTTGCACAATTTTTTCCCCAGGCAGTGGGGGGTTGGGTGGGATGGGGGAGAGACGAACAGTCTTCCCCTTACAAACATTTTACTCCTGCTATCCTTTGTCAATCTAACAGTAAAACAATAAATAAAAAGCCCTCCACATCAGAGGAAAAGAAAACTCCCCACTCCCTCCAACCCCCACTCTCCCTGTATTCCCAATTACTTCAAAGTGCCAGCACCTCAGTCTCCCAGAATTATTCAGCTCAGTTCTCCCCAGTTTATGCTCCTTGATAAAGTCATTGGCTGCTTCTGGGGTCTCACGGCTTTCATACGTCACCTAAAGCTTCGCCGGGTAGAGCACCCCAAACCTGATATGCCGTTGATATGGCACCGCCTTGGCTTTGAACCCTGCACAACGTTCTGCAACTCAGCTCCAAAGTCCTGGTATATTCGGACCATGTTCCCCTTCCATTTACAGTTGCGCTTCTCCCTGGCCCACTGCAGAATCTTTTCATTCTCCACAAACTTATGGAGCCTCATGATCACCGCCAGCAGCGGTTCCCCCACTCTAGGCTTTTGTCTCAGAGACCTGTGCACTCTGTCCATTTCACCTCGATATCCAAAACCTCCTCCGCCAACAGCCCTGCCAGCGACCTCAAAACATAGCTCATGGCACTCGCACCTCCACTCCTTCAAGCAAACCACTATCCGCAGCTTCTGCCTTCTTGACCTATTTTCCTGCTCCTCCACTTTTGCTCTCAATGTCTTGCAAAGGTATCATAGAATTTACAGTGCAGAAGGAAGCCATTTGGCCCATCGAGTCTGCACAGGCCCTTAGAAAGAGCACCACACCTCTAAGCCCACACCTCTACCCTATCGCCGTAATCCAGTAACTGATTTCGACACTAAAGACAATTTCTCATGGCCAATCCACCTATCCTGCACATCTCTGGACTGTGGGAGGAAACCGGAGCACCCGGAAAAAACCCACGCAGACACGGGGAGCACGTGCAGACTCCGCACAAACAGTGACCCAAGCCGGGAATCAAACCTGGGACCCTGGAGCTGTGAAGCAACTGTGCTAACCGCTGTGCTACCATGCTGCCCTGGAGTTCTTTGCCTCCAAAGAACACCACTTTCAATGCCACCACCCAATTGCTGTGGTCCGACATCACCCTACTCAATTTCTTGGGTCTACAACCCCTGAGCAGCCAGACATTTTTCCACCCTCTCCATCGAGCCCTTCAGAGGTGCCCCAGCCCATTTGATGGCCTTCAAGCGATCCTCCTGCATCTTCTTTCTCTGCTGGTGGAACCCTTCCTTGATGAAATCCATCAACTGTTCCACCTGGGGCTTTACAACTTGGACTAGCCCTTCCCCTCCGCCATCTTTCCACTGACTGCTGCGTCACAGGTCTCTTCCAACTCCTTGGCCAAGTTTTTCACCTTCTTCTGCCGGGTTTGGTAACCAGCAGACATACCACTCCCGGGGGGAACTTCTCCTCCGACCTTCAGTTACACGTTTCTTTTGAAGTTTCACCCAATTTCAGGTAAAAAGAGCTCTTTTCTCCACCTTCAAGCAGGAGCTGCCATGTGTGCGACCACTCACACCATGGCCGCCACCGGAAGTCCGGTTCCTGAATCTAATTAAAGGAAACTATGATGTGAGGCGCGAGTTGGCCATCTTGGATTGGGGAATGTTACTTAAAGAGATGATGGTGGATAAGCAACGGTAAACATTCAAAAAGCGCATGGGTGAACTGCAATAATTGTTCATTCCACAAAAATAAAATGGGAAAGATGGTCAAACGATGGATTACAAAAGAAAATTAGAGATAGTATTAGATCCATGAAGAGGCATGCAAATTGTCCAGAAATAAACAGCAGACCCAAGGATTGGGAGCAGTTTAGAATTCAGCAAAGGAGGACAAAGGTATTGATTAAGAAGCGGAAAACAGAGAACGTGAGTAAGCTTGCAGAGAATATAAAAACTGACTGTGAAGCTTCGATATGTATCTAAAGAGTAAGATTGGTGAAGTCAAAATGTAGGTAGGTCCCTCACAGTCAGAAACAAGGGAATTTATAATGGGAACAAATAAATGGTTGACCTACTAGATACATCCTTTAGTACTGTCTTCACAAAGGAGGACAGAAAATAACTTACCAGAAGTGTTGGGGAACACTGCGTTTAGTGAGAAGGAGCAACTGAAGGAAATCAGTATTATTAGGGAAACGCATGGGATTGAAGGCCGATAAATCCCTAGAGCCTGATAATCTACATCCCAGAGTACTTAAGTGGCCCTAGAAATATTGGGTGCATTGGTGGTCATTTTCCAAAGTTGTATAGACTCAAGAAAAATTCCTATGCATTGGAGGGTAGCTAATGCAACTCCACTGTTTAAAAATGGAGGTAGCGAGAAAACAGGGAATTATACACCAGTCAACCTGACATCAGTAGTGTGGATAATGCTCGAGTCCATTATAAAAGATTTAATAACAGAGCATTTAGAAAACAGTGGCAGGATCCGACAGATTCAACAAGGATTTATAAAAGGGAAATCATACTTGACAAATCTACTGCAATTCTGTAACGAGTGGAATTGATGAGTGGGAGTCAGTGGATGTTGCTTATTTGGACATTCAGAAGGCTTTCGACAACGTCCCACCGAAGAGATTAGCGTGTTAAATTAAAGTGCATGGGATTGGCGATAGGGTTTTGAGATGGATAGAAAACGAATTGCCAGACAGGAAACAAAGAGTAGGAAAAAACAAGTCTTGTTCCAAGTGGCAGGCAATGATTGGTGGAGCATCACAGGCATCAGTGCTAATACCCTGGCTATTCACAATGTATATTAATAATTTAGATGAGGGAACTAAATGTAATGTCTCCAAATTTGAAGATGGCACAAAGCTGGGTGGAAAGGCGAGCTATAAGGAGGATACAAAGTTGATTTGGACAAGTTGAGTAAGTGAGCAAATCCATGGCTGATGCAGTATAATGTGGATAAATGAGAGGTTATCCACTTTAGTAGCAAACGCAGCATGGCAGATTATCCGAATGGCAATAGATTGAGAGAGGAATGTGCAACGAGATCTGGGTGTCCTTGTACAAAAGTCGATGAAAGACGCAGTGGGCAGTGAAGAAGGCAAATGGTATATTGACCTTCATAGCAAGAGGATTTAAGTACAGGAGTAGGGATGTCGTGCAGCAGTTATACTGGGCCTTGGTGAGACGACACCTGGAATATTGAGTTGAGTTTTGGAACATTGACATCCAGAGAGATCTGGGCGTTCAGTTCCATAGTTCCATGAAAGTGGCAATGCAGGTAGATAAGGTGGTCAAGAAGGCAAATGGCATGCTTGCCTTCATCGGCCGGGGCATTGAGTACAAGAATTGGCAGGTCATATTACAGTTCTTTAAAACTTTAGTTAGGCCATGTTTGGAATATTGCATGCAGTTCTGATCGCTACACTACCAGAAAGATGTGGATGCTTTGGAAAGAGTGCAAAGAAGGTTTACTAGGATGTTGCCTGGTCTGGAGAGTGTTATCTATAGAACATAGAACAGTACAGCACAGCACAGGCCCGTCATCCCACGATGTTGTGCTGACCATTTATCCTAATCAAAGATCAACCTAACCTACACCCCTTCAATTTACTGCTGTCCATGTGCCTGTGTAAGAGTCGCATAAATGTCCCTAATGACTGACTCCACCACCTCTGCTGGCAGTGCATTCCACACACCCACCACTCTCTGTGTAAAGAACCTACCTCTGACATCTCCCCTATACCTTCCTCCAATCACCTTAAAATTATGTCCCCCTCGTGACAGCCATTTCCACCCTGGGGAAAAATATCTGGCTATCCACTCTATCCATGCCTCTCATCACCTTCTACACCTCTATCAAGTCACCTCTCTGCCTTCTTCGCTCCAGTGAGAAAAGCCCTAGCTCCCTCAACCTTTCTTCATAAGCCTTGCACTCCAGTCCAGGCAGCATCCTGGTAAATCTCCTCTGTATCCTCTCCAAAGCATCCACATCCTTCCTATAATGAGGCGACCGGAACTGGACACAATGGTCTAACTAGAGTTTTATAAAGCTGCAGCAAAACTTTGCGGCTCTAAACTCAATCCCCCTGTTAATGAAAGCCTACACACCATACACCTTCTTAACAACCCTGTCAACCTGGGTGGCAACCTTTGAGGGATCTATGTACGTGGACCCCAAGATCGCTCTGTTCCTCCACACTTCCAAGAATCCTGCCTTTAACCCTGTATTCAAGCATTCAAATTCGACCTTCCAAAATGAATCACTTCACATTTATCAAGGTTGAACTCCATCTGCCACTTCTCAGCCCAGCTCTATGAGGAGAGGTTGAATAAACTCGGATTGTTTTAGTTGGAAAGACGGAGGCTGAAGGGAGACCTGATTGAGGTCTACAAAATTACGAGAGGTGAATAGTCAGAAACCTTTCCCAGGGTGGAAGACTCAATTACAAGGGGCCACAGGTTCAAGGTGAGAGGGGGAATGTTTAAGGGAGATGTGCGGTGAAAGTTTTTCACGCAAAGGCTGTTGGGTGCCTGTAACGCTTTGCCAATGGAGGAAGGCATGATAGCAACGTTTAAGATGTATCTGATGGACCCACGAACAAGCGGGGAATGGAGGAATACAGATCATTTGGGCAATAGGTAGTAGGTTAAATAGGGAATCTGGATCGGCGCAGGCTTGATGGGCCGAAAGGTTTGTTCCTGTGCTGTAACCTTCTTGCTATAGAGGGAGTACTGCAAAGGTTTATCAGACTGATTCCTGGGATGGTGGGACTGACGTACGAGGAGAGATCGAGTTGGTTAGGATTATATTCACCTGGAGCCTAGAAGAATGAAGGGGGAATCTCATATAAACTTATTAAAATTCTAACAGGGCTAGACAAGGTAGATGCAAGAAGGATGTCTGTGATGGTGGGGGAGTCCAGGCTAGGTGTCACAATCTGAGGATACAGGGTAGATCATTTAGGACTGAGAGGAGGAGAAATTCCTTCACCCTGAGTGGTGAACCTGAGGACTTCTCTACCACAGAAAGCAGTTGAGGTCAAAACATTGCATGTTTTCAAGAAGGTGTCAGAAATTGCACTTGGGGCTAAAGGGATCAACAGGTTATTGGGGGAAAGTGGGAACAGGTACCAAGTTGGATGATCAGCCACAATCATAATGAATGGTGAAGCAGGCTCGAAGAACCAAATATGCTACTCCTCCTCCCATTTTCAATGTTTCTATGTTTAATGCAACTTCATAACATTCATTCACACCTTCAGACAATTTTGAAATTCTAAAATTCTCACCTGTGTCTCCTTGCATGGCACGAGGGTCAAGTGCTGCAAGAATGAAGCCAGTGCCATCTTCATTATAAGTTGGGCAAATCTCATCCCGATGCAGTTCCGAGGGCCCATGCCAAATGGCAGGTAAATATTTGGATCCCGAGACTCTCGATTCTCTTTACTAAACCTAGTTATATTGATAAAGACAAAACAAATAAAATAAATCAGTCAAATTTGCTGATAGTTTAAATTTATCAGTGTGGAGAGTTTGAACAACAGTTCATGTAGACAACATCCACTGCACTTACTTCATCAGTCATCTTCTTCACTTTCTCAAAAAACTCGATCAACTTAGTGAGACACAACCTTCCTTCACAAAACCATGCTGCCGATCGATAATAAATTCATTTGTTTCCAAATGTATGTAAATCCTGTCTCAAAGAACCTTTTCCAATAATTTCCCGACCAGTCTCCACAGAGGGCGTTGGCCTCTCTCCGCCTCCAGCCTCAACTCCACCCAGTGCGGGGCATGGTCCGAGATCGCAATGGCTGAATACTCTAACCCCTCCACTCTCGGGATTAGCATCCTGCTCACCACGAAAAAATCAACCCGCGAGTACACCTTGTGGACATGGCAGAAGAAAGAAAACTGCTTCGTCTTTGGCCGAGCGAATCTCCACGGGTCCACTCCCCCCCCCATCTGGTCCAGGAACCCCTTCAGGACCTTGGCCACTGTCAGCCTCTTACCCAATCTAGACCTAGATCGGTCCAGTGCCGGGTCCAGGACCATATTGAAGTCCCCCCCCCCCATTAGCAGACTGCTGGGCTCCAGATCCGGAATCCTGCTCAACATTCGCTTCAGAAACCTTGCATCTTCCCAGTTCAGGGCATACACATTCACTAGCACCACCTGGGCCCCTTGCAGCCTGCCACTCACCATAATATATCTACCCCCTTTATCCGCCACAATACCCCCCGCCTCAAATGCCATCCGCTTGCTCACCAAGATTGCGATCCCCCCCTGGTCTTCGCATCCAGCACTGAGTGAAAGACCTGTCCCACCCATCCCTTCCTCAGCCTAGTTTGATCAGCGAGCTTCAGATGCGCTTCTTGTAGCATGGCTACTTCTGCCTTTAGCCCCCTTAAGTGTGAAAACACACGGGCCCTCTTGACCAGGCCCCTCACATTCCACGTGATCAGCCTGGTCGGAGGGTTAATCACCCCCCCCCCCCCCCACCCGACTAGCCATCCCCTTTTTTAGGCCAGCCACGTGCCCGCGCCTCCCAGCCCCCCAGCCGGAGGCTCCCCTATTCTTCCCGTGTGTCAAGAGAAAAAACAAACTCAGTCAAACAAACAAACTTCAGGTGCTATCCGTAACGTTGAGCAACTCCTCCCCACCATGCCAACTGCTCCCGTTGTCTGACCTGTCCCCGCCACCTGTGATGCAGCTCTTCACCAACTGCAACCCGGCCCAGAACCTCGAGGGCCCAGAACAAAAGGGACAACAAAAAAAAGAAAACACGGGGTAGAACCAACATAACACCCCACCCCCCAACCGGGGTGCCCGAACAACATACAGCAGTCCATTAGTTAGAGTCCAGTTTCTCGTTCTTAATAAAAGTCCACGCCTCATCCAGTGTATCGAAATAATGGTGCCGGTCTTGGTAACTAACCCACAGCCTCGCTGGTTGTCGCAGCCCGAACTTCACCCCTTTGCTGTGGTGGACTGCCTTGGCCCGGTTGAATCCCGCACACCTCTTGGCCAGCTCTGCACCCCAGTCCTGGTAAATACGGATCTCGCAGTTCTTCCACCTGCTACTCCGCTCCTTCTTCGCCCATCGCAGGACACACTCCTTATTGGTGAAGCGGTGGAATCTTACCACAAGAGCTCTTGGCGGCTCGTTCACCCTAGGCCCCCTTGCCAGGACACTGTGCGCCCCATCTAGCTCCAGGGGCCACGGGAAGGCCCCCTTGCCCATCAGCATTCCCAGCATCATAGTCACATACGCACCCGCATCCGACCCCTCCACGCCTTCAGGGGGATCCAGAATCTGCAGGTTCTGCCTCCTCGACCTATTTTCAAGGTCTTCCAGCTTCTCCTGCCATCTTTTGTGCGGAGCCTCGTGCGCCTCCACTCTAACCGTCGGGCCCAAAATCTCATCCTCGTTGTCAGAGGCCTTTTGCTGCACCTCCTTAATTGCCGTCCCCTGCATCTTCTGGGTCTCCACCAACCTTTCAATAGAAGCCTTCATAGGGGCCAACAACTCCGCCTTTAACTCGGTGAAGCAGATCCTAAGAAACTCCTGCTGCTCCCGTGAACACTGTGCCCACGCTGCCTGATCCCTGCCGGCCGCCATCTTGTTTTTACGGGCCCGTTCTCCTCTCTTCTCCAAAGCCGCTTTTTTGACCTCCCCACTCCTGGTCCACTCCATACAGCATTGGGGGGACCCTCACTGTTTCCTTCCCACACTGGGAATCATTGTCCAAGTGCCGCTGGAGCTCCATAAAAGGGCGCAAAAGTCCGCTGTCGGCGGGAGCTGCCGACCGTGCGACCTACCTAGGCATAGCCGCAACCGGAAGTCCGGGACTTAACTACCTTAATGCTATGGCGGCACAGTGGGTTAGCATTGCGGCCTCACGGCGCCGAGGTCCCAGGTTCGATCCCGGCTCTGGGTCACTGTCCGTGTGGAGTTCGCACATTCTCCCCGTGTTTGCGTGGGTTTCACCCCCACAACCCTAAAGATGTGCAGGGTAGGTGGATTTGCCACGCTAAATTGTGCTTAATTGGAAAAAAATGAATTGGGTATTCTAAATTTATTAAGAAAGAAAAAACTACCTTTATGCTTTTTTCAAAAAAGTATTTTTTATTGGTTTTGCGATTATGATAACATTGCAAGGAATATCACTCAGTTATAAAGAGATATCTACACAGTGGGTATATGAAGAAAAAAATAAGGAAAAATCATTAGAAAGACACACAGGTATATATACACACACACACACACACACACACACACAC
Organism: Scyliorhinus canicula; assembly: GCF_902713615.1. NCBI lineage: Eukaryota > Metazoa > Chordata > Chondrichthyes > Carcharhiniformes > Scyliorhinidae > Scyliorhinus > Scyliorhinus canicula. The sequence continues at coordinate 57,099,345 of NC_052160.1, read as the reverse complement.
AAAGGTAACAGGCGGGTTTCTTCATTCCTCCGCACCATTTTCTGGTGCAGCGCACCCCCACGGCAGTGGGATCCTCCATCCCGGCAGCCAGTCAATGGGGTTTCCCATTGTGGGCATCCTTACGCCGTCGCAAAATCAGTGGGCGTGAGTGCGCTGCCAGTAAAGCGGAGGATCCGGGCCCCATAACTTTGGGCCCCCAGTGGTCGATTACTACAATCATGCGTATTAATTTTATATGTGTTGCCTCCTGGTATTAAAACATATTAAGGGCTGGACTCGCGGGGAGTTCGCACATTAGGTGGCTCCTGCCAGAGGTTGGATATTTGGTCCTTTTCGCCAGTTGATGGGGCGTTACGTTGGTGGAAAACGAAGGGACAGTGAGAGCCAGTGAGTCTCCTTCAGCAGGGAAGTGTCTAAGCCCTACCAAATGTGGAGGGCTTAAACAATAAAGGTAACAGTTAGACCAGGAGGACTCGCGAGGTGCGACAGATGAAAAGATGGGGAAGAGCTCAGCGACGTTGGTGCCCACACAATGGTCAACGGAGCAATTAGCGAAACCTTTAACGGCTAAATTCCAGCAGCAGCGGAAGGAGGCCTCAGAAGACTTGGCTAGGGTGGCAGAATTGATCTGGGCTGCCCTAGATCGAGTGGAGCTGAGGCTGGAGGGGCAGAATGCGGCACAGAATGTGGTGGTGGTGGTGGGGGGGAGAGGTGTGCTGAAATAGGGAAAAATTCTGCAGCCCTCCAGCCAGGCTGATCATCAGGAACCTGAAGGGGTTTGTGCACTTAGAGCTTGAAAGCAGACGTGGTGTTCATGCAAGAGATTAATTTAAAAGTTGTAGATCAAACGAGGTTGAGGAAAGAAGGTAGATCGGTTGTGTGCTAACTCTCTTAAGGTATTGATGTCGAGGAAGTTGTTGCAATTTATGGAGTGAATGGGAGGGGTGGACCTGTGGTTTTAGAGGCTGGAAGAATTCTCGTTCTTTTCGCATGTTCACCGGGTGTATTTCCAGATTTATTTCCTCGGGCTGGATAAGAGGATGCTGGCGGGGTGGTTGGGATGGAATATTCGGCGATCATGGTTTCAGATCACATGCCGCACCTGGTGGACTTGCGCATGGAAAGGGGATTTCCAGCTGCCACAGTGGAGGTTACATGTGGGCTTTTTTTCTGATGAGTGTCTGTGAAAGGATAGGGGCGTCTATACAAAATTACATGGAGCTAAATAGGACAGACACTCTGCTTCCGTAGTGTGGCAAGTGCTGAAGGCTGTGATCAGGGGGGGAGTTTATTTTGATCTGGGTGCGTTAAGAGAAGGGGGAGCAGCTAGAAAGACAAAGACTAGTGGAGGCCATTCTGGAGGTGGATTGGAATACTCAGCGCCCTCCTGAGGATGCATTGCTAAAGGAGAGGAAGGAGCTCCAGATACAATTTGAGCTCATGTCTACAGGAAAGGCAGTGGGGCAGCTGCATCGGGTCAGGAGGTTGATGAATGAACATGGGGGCCAGGCCAGCAGGATGCTTGCGCATCAATTGAGGTGGCAGCTGGCAGCAAGGGAAATTGGTCATATGAAAGATTTGGGATGCAAGTCGGTTATGGAGTCGGCGGAGATAAACGGGGTATTTTGAGTCCTTTACCATGGGCCGTACAGCTCGGAGCCTCCAGTGGGGGACAAAGGCATGAGGCGATTATTGGTCAGACTGGAGTTCCCAGTGGTCTAGGAAGGAAAGGTGCAACGGTTGGTCGCCCTGAACAGGCTGGGGGAAGGGGGTCGATGCAGTCCGGGAAGGCCCCGGGCCTGGACGGGCTCCCAGCAGGGTTCTATAAAAAGTTTGACATGAAATTGGGACCCCAATTATTTGAGATGTATAATGTGTCGGCCAGGAAATGGGAGCTGCCACTCATGTTATCTCAGGCTTCAATTTCACTCATTTAAAAAAAGGATAAGGATCCAGAGGAATGTAGCACGTGCTACCTGATATCATTACTAAATGTGGATGCAAAGTTGTTGGCGAAGGTGCTGGCAATGCATAGAGAGATCTGTGTACCGGGGATCATAGGTGAGGAACAAACAGGGTTCGTGAAGGGGTGGCAGCTGTCGACGAATATTAGAAGCCTGTTGAATGTGGTCATGATGCCCCCGGAAGGCCAGGAAACGGAGGTGATAGTGTCTATGTAGGAGGAGAAAGTGTTTGACCGGGTTGAGTGGGCATATTTGTTTGAAGTGTTGGGACGATTTAGGTTTGGGCTGAGGTTTGTAGATTGGGTTAGTTTGCTGTATAGGGCCTCCACGGCGAGTGTTCGTATGAACAATGTGGGCTTGGCGTATTTTGGTCTGCAATGGGAAACTAGACAGGGGTGTCCGCTGTCCCCATTGCTTTTCGCTCTGGCAATTGAGCCTCTGACGATGGCACTTAGAGCCTTGGCTGGGGGATGAGGGTGGAGGATTATCACGAGTGGAGTATGGAGCATCCGGTTTCCCAATATGCAGATGATCTTTTGCTGTAAATTCCGAACCTGGTGGAGACCTTCGATAGAATTATGGGGATATTGGGGGAGTTCAGCTTATTCTTGGGGTATAAGCTCAACATGGGGAAAAGCAAGGTATTCTCGGTCAATGCGCAGATGGGGAGGGACGAAAGATTTGGAGAAGTTGCCATTTTGACTGGTCCGGGCGGGTTTCTGATTCCTGGGGATAGGAGTGGCGCATAATTGAGCCCTGTTGCGCAAGGTGAATTTGGCAAAATTGGAGGAGGGGGTGAAGGAGGATTTGAAAAGGTGGGATTGTTTGCCATTGTCGTTGGCTGGGAGGGTCGAGACAGTTAAAATGACAGCGGTACTGAAGTTTCTGTTTGTCTTCCAAAACCTTCCAATTTTTGTGCCCAAATCTTTTTTGGCAGGGTCAATAAGTTACCTTGGGACTTCAGGTGGCAGCCATGGAATGAGTGGTTGCATATTTGGTGGCTCCTGCTTGAGGTGGAGTTTCTCGGTCTTTCCCACCCGATTTAGGGGGTGTTTGCTGGTGTGAGGTGCATGAGCAATGGGCAAGTGAAGTACTCCATTGGTGGGCCGATTTAAGGCTTACAAGATGAGGAATGTAACAAATAAGAGGCAGCAGCTTGAGCGAAAGTTTATTCAAGGTGTGACACAGGAAAAGATGGTGGAGGGTGCTGGGGCATTATTGTTCGCTCAGTGGTCTACCGAACAGCTTGTGGACGTTTTCATAGAATTTACAGTGCAGAAGGAGGCCATTCAGCCCATCAAGTCTGCACCGGCTCTTGGAAAGAGCACCCTACTTAAGCCCACGCCTCCACGCTATTCCCGTAACCCAGGAACCCCAACTAACCTTTTTCTTTGGACACTTAGGGCAATTTATCATGGCCAATCCACCTAACCTGCACATCTTTGGACTGTGGGAGGAAACAGGAGCATCCGGAGGAAACTCACGCAGACACGGGGAGAACGTGCAGACTCCGCAAAAGTGGCCCAAGCCAAGAATCGAACCTGGGACCCTGCAGCTGTGAAGCAACTGTGCTAACCACTGTGCTACCGTGCAGCCCTTGAATGTGAAGTTCCAGCAGCAAGGCAGGAGGCCTCAGAAGACCTGGCAACGGTAGTGGAGCCGCTTAGAGAGGCTATCGAGAGAGTGGAGCTGAGGCTGGAGGTGCAAGGTCTGACACTCCAGAAGGTGGTGGAGTTGTTAGGGGAGCATTGGAGGCGGAAATGGTGCTCTTTGCGGAGAGCGATAAGAGGTGGGGTGGGGGGGAGGAATCATGTGCATATGTTTTGGGCGTGGTTGAGTTTATGGGGTTTTGGAAGGGAATTTCAGACGTAATGTCAAACATTTTGGGAGGGTAGAGGTAGCTTAGAGTCCAGAGGTGGCACTATTTGGTGTGTCGGAGGTCCAGGAGTATAGGTGGGGAGAGAGGCTGACATCTTGGCCTTTGCCTCCCCGATAACCTGGAGACGGATTTTGCTGGGTTGGCGTGGCTTAGAGACGCCGAAAGCAGGGGTGAGGGTGAGCGATTTGGCTGAGTTCCTGCATTGAGCAAAAATTAAGTTCGCCATTCGAGGGGTGGAGGAGGGGTTCATCTTGAGGTGGAAACTGTTTATCCACTTCTTTAAGCAATATTCAGTCGGCAGCGGGGTGGCAGTGAGACGAGTGGGGGCTGCTTGTTACCTGTTGCCACGGTTGGCTTGTGTATTGTGATTATTTATATATTTTAAAAAACATTTTTAATTTTTCACAAAACATAGGATGATCTCGGAGTTTATATGGGTGGGTAAAGTACCTCGATGCAGGAGGGTGTTTTTGGAGAGGGGCAGATGGAGTGGTGTGTTCGCACTGCTGAAACTGATGAATTATTACTGGGCAGCGAATGTTGAGAAGGTCATGAAGTGGGCAGTGGGGAAGAGGTTGGTGTGTGTGGGGGGGGGGAACATGGAGAAGTCTATGCCTAGCTCTTCCTCCCACTTCTCCCGTGTCTTGTCCAGTAGTGACTGTACATCTTCCAGTAGTTGTCTGTACAATTCAACGTAGTTACTGTCCCCTAGCTCACCTGTGGTTAGACACCTGTCCAATAGGGAGTGTCCGGGCAGCTGGGGGAACATTGCTGTCTCTTTTCGGAGGAAGTTCCTTATTTGTATGTATCGGAGTTTGTGCCCCTTCAGGAGCTGGAGCTTGTCTGTCAGTTTGCCCAGTATCACTACCTTGCAGTCTACATGTAGGTCCCCAACCTTCAGTGTTCCTTTGTACTGTCTCCACCTTTTAAAGGAGGTATCTATCGTCACAGCAGTAAACCTATGGTTCTTGCAGATAGGGGCCACGGTGGACATTGCGACCAGCTCAAAGTGGTGCCCGAGATGATTCCACATTCTCAGTGTGGCCACCGGTGGTTCAATTGCAGTGGGGACAGTGGGTATCCCTGTCCCGTGCCTCTGTGCAGCCGGACGTATTCAGAGCTGGTGGTGTTCATCCATATGTTCGCCATGGGAGCGCTGCGCAGGAGTTTCACGCATGAGGTGAAACCTGGCCGAAACCCAGAATGTTCCAGCACCGCCATGAAGTAGCTCCATTTGACTCTGTAGAAGGCCTTCTCTGCATCTAAGGAGATGATCACTTCTGGTGTCTCCTCCCCGGGTGGGGCCATAACCACGTTCAGCAGGTGTCTGATGTTCGTCTGATCTTCTACAACTACCTCTGGCATGCAACTCTCCAGTTGCCTTGCCAGGGCCTGTGCCAGTATTTTGGCATCAATGTTTAGGAGTGAGATGGGTCTGTATGACGCGCACTCCGTTGGACCTTTGTCTTTTTTAGGGATCCAGTGATATCGATGCCTGTGCCAGTGTGGACTGCAGAGTCCCTCTCAATAGCGAGTCACTGAACATCTCCCACAGGTGCGAGGCCAAATATTTTATAGGTGTCCATCGGGAATCCCAACTGCATGGAGTTAATGCTGTCCACAACTTCCCTCAGTTCTAGCGGTGTTCGCACCCGCCCCCCACAGCTGGTATGTCCAGCCCGTCAAGAAACCGCCTCATCTTTCTGTCCCCCTCCGGGGGCTCAGAGGTGTACAGCTCCTAGTAAATGGTCGCAAAGACTTCATCGATCTTATCTGATGCTGTGACTAGTTCCCCTGTCCTGTTCTTCACCTGTGCTATCTCTCTTGTGGCTGCCTGCTTTCTCAGCTGGTGAGCCAGCAGGCAGCTGGCCTTGTCTCCATGTTCATAAAATGTCCCCCGTGTCTGGCGGGGTTGGTGCACTGCTTCTCCAGTGGAGTTCAGTTGTAACTTCTTCCTCTCCACCAATCGTTCCACGGTCGGGGCCAATCCACCTCCAATATGGAGTTGATCAGCCGTTGCCAAACCACCCTCTCTTTCCTATCCCTGCGTGCCTTGTATGCTATTTCCCTTCTTATCACTGCCTTCAGTACCTCCAAGAATGGGGAGGGTGCGACTGCCCCTTTCTGGTTGCAGGATACATACCTGTCGGTGGCTTGTGACATTCTCTTGCAGAACACCTTGTCGGCGAGGAGGACTGTGTCCAGCCTCTTATGAGGAATGCTGGGCCCGGCCTATCTCCAATCTTACATCCACGCATCGGAGATTACTATTGAAGAGTATACCGCCCCCATCTCCCCTGGAAGCACCGATGTACCTGCTACAAAGAAGTCGATGCGGAAGTATACTTTGTAGACTTGGGAGAAGAAGGTGAACTCCTTCTCCTCTGGTGGCTGAACCTCCACGCGTCTACCACCCATCTGCTCCATGAAGGCGTTCAGTTCCCTTAACATCGTCGATTGTTTCCCTGATTTGGGGCTGGATTTGTCTGTCCTTGGGTCCTGTACACAGTTGAAGTCTCCCCCCATGATGAGTTGGAGAGAGTCTAGGTTGGGGATTTCTGCCATGGTCTGTTATTGAAAATATGGAAAAATGTGTCATTTGAAACATGGAAGTCTGGCAATATCTGGTCTGACAGAAACATGAGAGAATGTAGGGAAAGATCCCACGAAGGGTTAACAGCAGCTGCAAAGAGCAGGATTGTAAAATGCAGATAGCCTTAGTCAAGTAGGCTTAGCAAACAAAACAGGATTTTTGTAGGAAGCTAAAAACAATGGCTCTCACCTTCATTGAAAGTACTATCTTAGTAAGCATCTGGATGGATGAAGGTTTCAGTTGAATTAGGTGATAAATGTTTAAAACAGGCAGACCTTTCAAGTTATAACCAAGTGGATTTTTAGCACACAGCTAAAAGCAATGTTTCACACCTTCATTGAAATTAACTATCTTAGTAAGCAGCTGGAAAGGAAAGGATGAGGTTCAGTTGAATTTGGTGACAATTCTAGGTGTGAAGTTCTGCCGATATCAGGTAAATTAAAGAAAATTGGAGACTATCTGTCTATGAGAAACATAATTTAAAGCCAAAATCAAAGTCAAAATTATGAGCTGAGGACACAATTAGAAAATAAAACTATAGAAATGACAGGAACCAAACCAAAATTCACACCTCTATTGAAATCAAAGCATTTTTGAATATCACAAAGGAACTTTGAACATCACAAAGGAAACAATGTAATCAGAGACCTGAGAGGTGAGGTAATGTCAAAATGAATACTGTATTAGAATGTTTATATCAAAGATACTTTTTACAATTCAAGTGAAATAAGTTACTCTACAATAAGGTCATAAAAACTTAATAACTGTTAGAAAGAGAATATAAATCCAGAGACCAGAGCAGGAGCTACCAGAACCAGAACTCAGAGAGAAGGAACAAGAGAGTAGAGTCAGCTTACAACTAGCTCGGTCATGGGAAAGATAAGACATAGCAGCCGAGCTAAAACAGCTAATACATCTAAGGAAGACTAGAATTTAAAGAGGAGGCAGAGTCAGCTCAGAGATTGCCAGCAGAGCCAGCTCTCATAGCTCAGTACATGGGATCGACAAGACATAGCAACCGAGCTAACCAGCGAATACATCTAAAGACTTTAAAGAAGATTGATTGTCAAGTTGGGCCTGAAGGTCCCTTCAACCAACCAGAAGGATCCAGAGCAAGATCTTTTTACCTTTCTGTAAAGAAAGTGATGGCAGCTTTTAAAAGAAAAAAATATAATAATAAAATAACTTAATTTAACCTGAAACAGTGGTTATTCCCAAGTCTGCTTTACTTACTTAGCAATGCAGGACCCAGGATCGATGCTACTAAGTGGCAAGTAGATGAAATTTTCGGTGAAGGTATGGGCTATACCGGGGGATAATTTGAAAATATAGTTTGACCTGAATAGCACCCACCGAAGCCTGCATCGGAGTCAGGGAGTGAGAATCCCTGTTCACCATTTACCCTTTTTGGTATAGGGGGAATTCTAAGAATAGTGGTGAGTTTTCAACAACAGGTCTTTTTGATGAAGTCAGCATCATCCCAGTTGGGGGCATATACATTCACAAGCACCACCAGTGCACCTTCCAGGACACCGCTGACCATTACATAACATCCCTTCTGGGTCATCATTGTATTCATCGCCATAAGGCAGCACGGTAGCACAAGTGGATAGCACTGTGGCTTCACAGCGCCAGGGTCCCAGATTTGATTCCCCACTGGGTCACTGCTGTGCGGAGTTTGCACGTTTTCCCCGTGTCTGCGTGGGTTTCCTCCCACAGTCCAAAGATGTGCAGGTTAGGTGGATTAGCCATGATAAATTGCCCTTAGTAACCAAAAAGGTTAGGAGGGGTTATTGGGTTATGGGGATAGGGTAGAAGTGAGGGCTTAAGTGGATAGGTGCAGACTCGATGGGCCGAATGGCCACCTTCTGCACTATATGTTCAATGTATAAAGGCCGTCCTTTTACAAACAGTATGGCCAGCCCCCTCGCACGTAGCACACTTGGTAAGTCTGTGCTATCCAGCTTTTTCTTACCCCCAGTCAGTCCTTCTCCCTCAGGTGTGTCCCCTGAAGGAAGACTATGCCGGCTGCTAAGTGGGACCCTTGCCAACACTGAGCCGAAAGGCATGATGGTAAATGAGGACAACATCTAACTTTAAAGAAGCAATAGCGAAAAATGCATTTTTTTACAAAATGGATTTCATAAGAACCAGTGACAATAGCATTACTGATAGCAACCTTGGTTATGGAACATGAAGGATAAGCTCGAATGACATCTGAAGCTTGACGGATTGTTAAACTTAAACTGTATAAAATACAGTACCGCCAAGATGTAACCAAAGATAACCTGGGTTCAACCGTCGTATGTGCAGGCCTGACTTTCAAAGCCCATCGGTCCCTCAGAGTGTACCTGGCTAAGCTCTCCCTAATGGGAAGATGCTTGATTCAAGTCAGCCTTGTAAGCTACGTAACTGTTTGAATAAACACATAGCTGTAGTCTTGGTGGAGTCTTAGACAAATAATAAAAGCTGTATTTAAAGGTAAATCAATCTGACGGTGAGTATTCAATTCCGTCTGCATCCATAAGCTGTGGAGAGCAGAGGCACAACACGGCCCTCAGGCTTTTCAGATGGGCAAAGACTCTGCATCTTTTCACTGGGCCATTAAGTCTGCTCACGTTCCAGGCGTCTATTCTGATAGGGGGGTGGGCGGGGTTCTGCCTCCCTCTCTCCCCCGCAAGGTCACCCATACTTACTACATGGGCGTCCCCCTACATGCCGGGGTTCCCTTTGTTTGTGGGCCATCCAAGATGGCCACCATTGTCTTCTTTGTCTGGTCGCCTCCATGTGCGACCTGTTGTAACCAGCATTCTACCCTCCCCTTTCCACACCCAGTCCCCCATCCCATGCAAGTGTTCAGTCTAGAGATCAGAGAAACATGATTTTTTTTTCTTTCTAAATTTAGAGTACCCAATTCTTTTTTTCCAATTAAGGGGCAATTTAGCGTGGCCAATCCCACTACCCTCACCTTTGGGGTTGTGGGGGTGAAACCCACGCAGGCACGGGGAGAATGTGCAAACGTCACATAGACAGTGACCCGGGGCCGGGATCGAACCTGGGTCCTCAGCGCCGTAGGCAGCAGTGCGAACTACTGAGCCATCGTGCCGCCTGTGAAGAAACATTATTAATGCTCCGTATATATCCGCTATTGCTGTCTTCCCAGCCCGTTTTTTTGGATGAACTTGGCTGCATCCTCCGGCATATTAAATTATGTCCCCTGTTTCCTTGTAACCCAGAGTCTTGCCGGGTACAGCATTCCGAACCTAACCTTGTTCTTGAATAAAACTGCCTTGGCCCCATTGACCACAGCCTGGCGCTTGGCCATGTCGGCCCCAAAGATGTGGATTGTACGTGGAGCACCCAGTTTCCTCAGACATGGGGAGAAAGTGCAAACTCCACACAGTCACCGGAGGCCGGAATTGAACCCGGGTCCCTGACTTTGTGAGACAACTTTGCTAACCACTGTGCCACCCTTAGGTTTTGGAGCGAGCCCGTTCTCCTGAAATTTCACCTTCTCCTTGAGCACTCGCTGGGTCGTCACCAACCTTGCAACTTCACGTCTCGAGTGAGGCGATATGCTCACTCCAGTCTGTGGAGGCTTTCTCCAATTCCCGCACTGTCGTCTCCTGGGTCTCCAGTCTCTGCTCCGTTCTTTCCAGTGCCTCTTTGAAGGAGGCAACACGATTTCTATGGCCGACCTCATGGCCAATATGTGGTCCTCCTTGATGGATCCCTGTATTTTTGGTGACCTTGTGTAAGGAGCTCCATCCACTGCCCTGTCAGTGAGTAGGCCAGCGTTCACATTGGCGATCCATCGTGGTCCGCTCCAGGTGGCTGAGGTCTGGATTTTCCTCTCCTGACCGTTGCTGATGTTACAAGTTCTGTGGCTGGTTTGAGGGCTTTCCTCGAGTGGTTGTTAGTTGAGGTAAGTGTGTTTTGTTTTGGTTACTTTGGTGTCTGTTTTACAGGTTAAAAGGGCCTTAATTGAAGTTCCAAGGGAGAGCCACCTTTCGTGTGACTATTCAGCACACCGCCACCACTGAAAGTCACCTTAATGCTTTTTAAGACACCCTTCCCTAGGTCTATCATCCACTAAGACCTTCTCTTTGGTGAATTCTGATGCAAAATATTAATTTAGAACCTCGCCCCTTTCCTCTGACTCTACGCACAGATTCCCTCCGCTGTCCTCGAGTGGGTCAACCCTTTCCCTGGCTACCCTCTTGCCCTTTATATGTGTATAAAATGCCTTGGCGTTCTCCTTAATCTGACAATAACTTTTCATGATCGCCTTTAGTCCTCCTAATTCCTTGCTTAAGTTCCTTCCTATTTTCTTTATATTCTTCAAGGGTTTCATCTGTTCTCAGCCTTGTAGACCTTACAAATGCTTCCTTTTTCTTTTTGATTAGGCTCACAATATCCCTCGTTATCCAAGGTTTCCGAAACTTGCCACACTTTAAAAAAAATAAATTTAGAGTACCCAATTCTATTTTTTCCAGCTAATGGGCAATTTAGCGTGGCCAATCCACCCAAGCTGCACATCGCGGGTTGTGCGGGTGAAACCCACGCAGACATGTTGAGAATTTGCAAACTCCACGCGGACAGTGACCCAGGGCCGGGACCGAACCCGGGTCCTCAGCGCCATGAGGCAGCAGTGCTAACCACTGTGCCACCCCATAAACTTGCCATAAACTTTCCTTTTTTTTCCAAGGTTCCCGGAACTCGCCATACTTATCCTTCACCTTCACAGGAACATGCCAGTCCTGAATTCTAATCAACTGTCATTTGAAAGACTCCCAGATGTCAGGAGTTCATTTACCCTCAGACAGCCGCCCCCCAATCTAAATTCTTTAGTTCCTGCCTAATATTGTTGTAATTAGTCTTCCCCCAATTTAGCACCGTCACCGAGGACTGCTCTTTTTCTTATCCACAAGTACCTTAAAACATATGGAATTATGGTCACTTTTCCCAAAATGCTCCCCTACTGAAACTTTGATCCCCTTGCTGGGCTCATTCCCCAATACCAGGTCCAGGTCCAGGCCCCGACTATTTACATGTTGTTTCAAGAAACCCTCCTCGATGCTCCTTGCAAATTCTGACCCATGTCCAAACTCTAACACTAAGTGAGTCCCATTCAATATAGGCGGAAGTTAAGATCACCCGCCACAACAACCCTGTTATTTTGCAAAATCTGTCTACATATCGGCTCCTCTATCTTCTGCTGGATGTTGGGAGGCCTGTAGTAAACCCCCAACATTGTGACGGTACCCTTCCTATTCCTGAGCTCTACCCCATATTGCCTTGCTGCATGAACCCTCCGAGGTGTCCTCCGTCAGTATGGTGAAAGAAGGTTGTGCATAGGAATTCAAGTCTCTGCTTGGGTCATGAAAGATTTGTTTTATAAGCCCCTTAGACAGTTTGGAATGAAAGGGCCATTTGACCCATCACAATCCATCTACTTGGCAAGATCCTAAACTCACTCCGATTTCAGATTCCAATTTGTTTTTAAAAGGGCCCAGAGATTTTAAGTCTCTAATAATCTTCAAGAATTCTATTGCATATATTGATCACTGTGTAAGTAATCATTTCCTGACATTAACCCTAAATTTACGATTTGATTCTCCCTTCATTAAATAAATTAACACTGGGGTTTGCTTTTTCCATTCCCTTAACTATCTTATGTATATCTGGAAGGTTAGCTTTCATAAAGGTTGAATTGACCAGCTTCCTCCACCACTTTTCACCATGACCCAGACTCCACTGGAATCAGCAAATAACACTTCTTTGCTTAACCCCAGTATTGGTTTCCCTTACACCTCAACGTGGTTTAGATTACAACTTCCACTGACATGGGAGGTGCCAAGGAAGATGAAGCCCAATATATAGCAGCAAAGGCCATAGACCATGGTGGGGGTGGGGGAAACACAAGTCATTATCACGTACCGTTCAGGTCTGAACTCCTCAGGCTCTGGCCAGTATGCTGGATCATGGTGCATGACATAGGCAGGAATCACAATCACCATCCCCTTTGGAACAGTTAGCCCATTGAGCTGGACATCTTTCTTGCACATTCTCTCAATACGTGGTGCAGGAGGGAACAGCCGCAAGGTTTCAGATATCACCATTTCCATATACTCCAACTGCATCACCCCATCATAGGTGGGAGAAGCCTACACACAAGAGAAACATTTTCAATAACTGAACACTGCATTTGTTAAATATTTTGTCACAGAGCAAGAGAAATATTGGCACAACTTCCAATGGAGTAGCAATTGTGTTGGATTGTCACTCCACTCAGAATTACTCACCAGGAAATCCCATCAGATAAGCTCAGGAGGCCCGAGAAGGTACGGTGAATAACATTTAGTTAGTTAACGTAAAATAAATGCTGCAACACAGCTTAAAACTCAAGGCCCGAGTCGGGACAACTGGAAGTGCCGGTCCCAGTCTGATCCAGATATTAAGGGGAGAGTTTACCAGCCCCAGCTGGGCGGGCCTCCACCCACTAGCGAGGAAGCTTGTAATTTCGTTGTCCTAAACCAGGTAAGTTTAAAGGTCCAAATAAGTCTAAAAAAGGTCTTTGACAAGCCAGAAGTGTAAACAGCAAGGTGGGAAGATCGGTGACCGGCCTGAAGGTGGGGGTCTGAGGTTAGACCTGAGAGGTAGGGGGGACGGTGGAGGATAAAGTTCAGGAGTCAGGTCTTGAAGTGGCAGGGACCATGGGTTCCCAGTCTAGGATTATTGTCCAAATGCAAGCTTAAACTTCCCAGGTAAGTGCAATGTAATCCTTACCTGGGAATTTCCAGGTGGGGCTCGGCAGTGCATTTTAGTGGTATCCCCCAGGTCCACTAACCTGGGGCTCCAACATTATGGCCCAATGTATTATTTTGTAATCGGAGGTGATGGCTGGATTTCTCCAGCCCTCCCCGCAGGGGTTTTCTGGCAGCAAAGGCAGCTCGCCATTGGCTGCCAGCAGGATGTTGCAGTCCCGTCAAATTCAATGGACATTTTTGTTGCTCGCCGGCTGCGGCACCTGAAAACCCGCCAGTATTTCCACTTGGAGAGATCATAGATAAGATCATGATTAAAAAGTCTAATAACAAATTCAAGAAGAAATTCTTTATCTAAAGAATACTTAGAATGTGGAACTCTTTACCACAAGGAGTGGTTGAGACAGAAATGTAGATAAATACACAAGAGAAAAAGAAAGAACAAAGAAAAGTACAGCACAGGAACAGGCCCTTCAGCCCTCCAAGCCTGTGCCAACCATGCTGCCCGTCTAAACTAAAACTTTCTACACTTCCTGGGTCCGTATCCCTCTATTCCCATCCTATTCATGTATTTGTCAAGATACCCCTTAAATGTCACTATCGTCTCTGCTTCCACCATCTTTTCCGGCAGCGAGTTCCAAGCACCCACTACCCTCTGTGTAAAAAAACTTGCCTCGTACATCTCCTCTAAACCTTGCCCCTCGCACCTTAAACCTATGCCCCCTAGTAATTGACCCCTCTACCCTGGGAAAAAGTCTCTGACTATCCACTCTGTCTATGCCCCTCATAATTTTGCAGACCTCTATCAGGTCGCCCCTCAAATTCCGTCGTTCCAGTGAGAACAAACCGAGTTTATTCAACCGCTCCTCAGAGCTAATGCCCTCCAAACAGGGAGAGAAACAAAGGATTTGTTGATGAATGGAAGGTAGGAAGCAGCTGAGGTGAAGCATGAATACTAACACAGACTTGTTGGGCTCAATAGCCTGTTTCTGTTCTGTAAATATATTATGCAGGATAACTGGAGCACAGAACACAGAAAATATTAAATGTATTGAAGTCAATGATAATCAATATGGGGAATAGGGTAGGCATAATGGGCACTGTGCAGATTAGGCTCAACACATCAGCAAATTAATTTATGCTACATCTATTTGGGTCAGAAATGTTGATGCAAATGTTACTCAACCACGTTCAAATCATCTGAACCAAAACAAGGACCAAGACAAGTTGATTAAAATGCAGTATGGACACTGATCAAATCCAAGCTTCTTTAAACTTGCGTCTTCTCACAGATTGCTGATCAATGATGCAAAAGAGATGGATACGAAGGAATTAGGGGGTCAGGAACATTAGACTATTCAAGTCATGAGGATGGTGTAGGTTAGAGCTGGACACTAAAGGAGGTGCAGGAATAGGAGAGTTATATTTTAGGAACATGTCTTAAAATAATAATTGGAAAGGGAGATTTTTCTTTCATATCCAAGTCCACAGTGGAGGTAGTAGCTGACATGTCAAAATTGGAAACAACGGCAGATTGTATCCCGGAAAACAGATAAAAAATTTGGATTTTATTCCGACTGTTGATGTAACACACTTCAATATAAGCAACTGAAATAACTGACACAACTTTAATATTGAACAAGAGCACATACTCTTTTTTTTTTTTAAATAAATTTTTAGGGTACCCAATTCATTTCTTCTAATTAAGGGCAATTTAGCGCGTTCAATCCACCTAGCCTGTACATCTTTCGGTTGTGGGGGCGAAACCCACGCAAACACGGGGAGAATGTACAAACTCCACACGGACAGTGACCCAGAACCGGGATTGAACCTGGGACCTCAGCGGCGTGAGGCTGCAGGGCTAACCCACTGCGCCACCGTGCTGTCCCTCAGGGGCACATACTCATGGAACGGTTCAATATTGAGTTGTTGCTTAAACCCAAATGTAAACCTGCAGGAATATACAAAGGCATATTCTTACATATTAAGGATGTTAGTTACATGATGGGAAAAAGAGTCTTTGGGACGGTGGGAAGGAGAAGGATGAGCGTGAGCACGAGAGGAAGAAAAAAAGGATCATATGTGGAAGAAACTACCAGCTTTCTAGCAAGAATGTCGATTTCCTAGTTTCTAGAAGCCAATTATAGAGCAACACAGAATGTTGGATTGTCTATTTGCTGTCTTTTGCGTGGAGTGTATGATTAAAGAATGACGCGGGGAGATCTAAATTGGAGGCTTGTTGAGAAAAAAAACAAAATAACAGCAGTGGATGTTGGGTGGAACCTTCTGGAACTGAAAAGCGGAATTAAATGAAGAGGATCCATGGATTTGACATCAACAACCAGCAGAGAATGCAGTGTAAACCTCTGCTCTCTCAGCAGCAGCCATTTTCCCACTGCTAGCACCTCGGTCAGCAGGTTTTAAGTCCATGATTGAATACAATAACCCAGGTAACCCTTTAGTGAAGTGCCACTCTTAACTGGTCTGGCCTCCATGAAACTCCAGACCTGCAACAATGTGATGGTCTCTTAACTGCCCTCTGAAATGGATCTGCAAGCCACTCAGTTCAAGGGTAATTAAAGTTGGACAAAAATTGCTTCCCTGGCCAACAACACCCACTTCCCATTGAAGGAATATAAAAGATGACAATATGCAATACTGAGAACTTTCAGAGGAAACGTTAAATGAAGGCCCCTCTCAGTTTGATGGAAAATAGCTCGGGGCAGCATTTTGAACAGCAAGGTGTTCTCGGCACAATATTTATCCGCTCATTGTCACATTGCTGTGCACACACTGTCTAAATTTTATATTATAACAGCGAGTACAAATGAGAAATTAGCTATAAAGAACTTCAGGATATCATAAAATAATTCTTTGTTTTTTCTCAAGGACTCACTTTGTTTGGAAAAGCTTCATCTATTTCCTGCTGCAGTTTTTTCTGGACGTCCGGGTGTGTTGCCAGATTGTGTGCCACATATGACAATGTATTGCTGGATGTCTCATACCCGGCAAAGATAAAGGTCATGGCCTGTGCCAGAATCTCCGAGTCAGTCAGAGCTGCAAAGAACCAGAATATGTATCATAAACATAAGAACATACGAAATAGGACCAAGAGTGGCCCCTCGAGCTTGTTCCGCCATTCAATACGATTGCAGCTGATCCTGACCTTCAATTGCATTTTCCTATTGGCCCCCCCATATCCCTTAGCTCCCTGAGAGAACAAAAAATCTGCCTATTCTAGCCTTAAATGTCTTCAACAATAGAGCATCATCAAGCTCTTGGGTAGAGAATTCCAAAGATTCACAGTCCTTTCAGTGAAGAAATTTCTCTTCCTCTCAGTCTGAAATGATTGACCTCTTACCAGTGTATTAGATTCTCCAACCAATGGAAATCAATCTCTCAATGTCCACCCTATTCAACCCCTTCAGAAGTTTGTAAGTCACCGAAATCCTGTATAATTGTAACAAGACGTTATTATTCTTGGATTTCAATCCCCTGGCAATAAAAGGCCAGTATGACATTTATCATCCTAATTTCATGCTATGCTGGATGTTAACTTTCTGCATTCCTTGTACAAGCATACCCAAGTCTCAAGTTTCTCACCTTTTAAAAAGCCTTCTCACTCCTCCTACTCCCCGAAGGGTCTCCCTGCGGCCGGCTCACACCTGGGCCGGGTATTATGGCCTAGTAGTCCTAGGCAAAGGGGAGTTAGCCCCCCCCCCTCACCTGGGTAGATTGTATTCAGGTAAGGCCACATGGACTCTGGTGTTGTAGATCCCTGGACATCCTGTAGGATTATAACACCCCCCACCCACCCCAAGTCCGATGCATCATCCATTTTGACGGAAGGCGGTGAACTTCTGAGATACCAGCGATCTCCAACGATTCTCCTATATACGTTGCGAGCCGGGCGTGAGTATCTTTCAACGCTGAGGCGTCTATCCTGGAGCAGATTTTGTCGTACATGCAGCGGCTGATCACAGAGACCATGGCTCTGGTATCAAGTTCCATCCGAATCGGCTGATCCGGATCGTGACCTATGGTGACTAAACGCGGTAAAAGGAGATGGGCCTCCTCCAGCTCATCATCGATGAACTGTGTCCGTGCTCTGGTGCGGTCATTGGTACAGCGGTGACGGGTGGGTGAGGTTTCCTGCTGCTGTCTAATTGACTTCCTCTGGCACCGGCACGTTCATTCCATTTATTGGGAACCTGGGTTGTAGTTTTGGGGTACGGGAGATTGAAAGTATAGAGGTCAGGAGCACAGATTTGACTTCGCAGGAGGGTGCCAGTGTTCAGGTAGGTGGTTTGAAGTGTGTCTACTTCAATGCCAGGAGTATACGAAATAAGGTAGTGGAACTGGCAGCATGGGTTGGTACCTGGGACTTCGATGTTGTGGCCATTTCAGAGACATAGAGCAGCGACAGGAATGGTTGTTGCAGGTTCCGGGGTTTAGGTGTTTTAATAAGCTCAGAAAAGGGGGAAAAAGAGGGGGAGGTGTGGCGCTGCTAGTCAAGGACAGTATTACGGTGGCGGAAAGGATGCTAGATGGGGACTCTTCTTCCAAGGTAGTATGGGCTGAGGTTAGAAACAGGAAAGGAGAGGTCACCCTGTTGGGAGTTTTCTATAGGCCACCTAATAGTTCTAGGGATGTAGAGGAAAGGATGGCGAAGATGATTCTGGAAAAGAGCGAAAGTAACAGGATAGTTGTTATGGGAGACTTTAACTTTCCAAATATTGACTGGAAAATATATAGTTCGAGTACATTAGATGGGTCGTTCTTTGTACAATGTGTGCAGGAGGGTTTCCTGACACAATATGTTGACAGGCCAACAAGAGGCGAGGCCACATTGGATTTGGTTTTGGGTAATGAACCAGGCCAGGTGTTAGATCTGGAGGTAGGTGAGCACTTTGGAAACAGTGACCACAATTCGGTGACCTTTACGTTAGTGATGGAAAGGGATAAGTATACCCCGCAGGGCAAGAGTTATAGCTGGGGGAAGAGCAATTATGATGCCATTAGGCATGACTTAGGATGTGTAGGTTGGAGAAGTAGGCTGCAAGGGTTGGGCACACTGGATATGTGGAGCTTGTTCAAGGAACAGCTATTGCATGTTCTTGATAAGTACGTACCAGTCAGGCAGGGAGGAAGGGGTCGAGCGAGGGAACCGTGGTTTACCAAAGAAGTGGAATCTCTTGTTAAGAGGAAGAAGGAGGCCTATGTGAAGATGAGGCGTGAAGTTTCAGTTGGGGCGCTTGATAGTTACAAGGAAGCGAGGAAGGATCTAAAGAGAGAGCTGAGACGAGCAAGGAGGGGACATGAGAAGTCTTTGGCAGGTAGGATCAAGGAAAACCCAAAAGCTTTCTATAGGTATGTCAGGAATAAAAGAATGACAAGGGTAAGAGTAGGGCCAGTCAAGGACAGTGGTGGGAAGTTGTGTGTGGAGGCTGAGGAGATAAGCGAGATACTAAATGAATACTTTTCATCAGTATTCACTCAAGAAAAAGATAATATTGTGGAGGAGAATGCTGAGACCCAGGCTATTAGAATAGATGGCATTGAGGTGCGTAGGGTAGAAGTGTTGGCAATTCTGGACAAGGTGAAAATAGATAAGTCCCCGGGGCCTGATGGGATTTATCCTAGGATTCTCTGGGAAGCCAGGGAAGAGATTGCTGAGCCTTTGGCTTTGATTTTTAGGTCATCATTGGCTACAGGAATAGTGCCAGAGGATAGGAGGATAGCAAATGTGGTCCCTTTGTTCAAGAAGGGGAGTAGAGATAACCCCGGTAACTATAGGCCGGTGAGCCTAACGTCTGTGGTGGGTAAAGTCTTGGAGAGGATTATAAAAGATACGATTTATAATAATCTAGATAGGAATAATATGATTAGGGATAGTCAGCATGGTTTTGTGAAGGGTAGGTCATGCCTCACAAACCTTATCGAGTTCTTTGAGAAGGTGACCAAACAGGTAGACGAGGGTAGAGCAGTTGATGTGGTGTATATGGATTTCAGTAAAGCGTTTGATAAGGTTCCCCACGGTCGGCTATTGCAGAAAATACGGAGGCTGGGGATTGAGGGTGATTTAGAGATGTGGATCAGAAATTGGCTAGTTGAAAGAAGACAGAGAGTGGTAGTTGATGGGAAATGTTCAGAATGGAGTTCAGTTACGAGTGGCGTACCACAAGGATCTGTTCTGGGGCCGTTGCTGTTTGTCATTTTTATAAATGACCTAGAGGAGGGCGCAGAAGGATGGGTGAGTAAATTTGCAGACGTCACTAAAGTCGGTGGAGTTGTAGACAGTGCAGAAGGATGTTGCAGGTTACAGAGGGACATAGATAAGCTGCAGAGCTGGGCTGAGAGGTGGCAAATAGAGTTTAATGTGGAGAAGTGTGAGGTGATTCACTTTGGAAAGAATAACAGGAATGTGGAATATTTGGCTAATGGTAAAATTCTTGGTAGTGTGGATGAGCAGAGGGATCTCGGTGTCCATGTACATGGATCCCTGAAAGTTGCCACCCAGGTTGATAGGGTTGTGAAGAAGGCCTATGGTGTGTTGGCCTTTATTGTTAGAGGGATTGAGTTCCGGAGCCATGAGGTCATGTTGCAGTTGTACAAAACTCTAGTACGGCCGCATTTGGAGTATTGCGTACAGTTCTGGTCGCCTCATTATAGGAAGGACGTGGAAGCTTTGGAATGGGTGCAGAGGAGATTTACCAGGATGTTGCCTGGTATGGAGGGAAAATCTTATGAGGAAAGGCTGATGGACTTGAGGTTGTTTTCGTTAGAGAGAAGAAGGTTAAGAGGTGACTTAATAAAGGCATACAAAATGATCAGAGGGTTAGATAGGGTGGACAGCGAGAGCCTTCTCCCGCGGATGGAGGTGGCTAGCACGAGGGGACATAGCCTTAAATTGAGGGGTAATAGATATAGGACAGAGGTCAGAGGTGGGTTTTTTACGCAAAGAGTGGTGAGGCCGTGGAATGCCCTACCTACAACAGTAGTGAACTCGCCAACATTGAGGGCATTTAAAAGTTTATTGGATAAGCATATGGATGATAATGGCATAGTGTAGGTTAGATGGCCTTTAGTTTTTTTCCATTTCGGTGCAACATCAAGGGCCGAAGGGCCTGTACTGTGCTGTATCGTTCTATGTTCTATGTTCTATTAGTTATCTCCAGTGTATGGGGTTCATTGGTGGGGACTTGGCACCGTCATTCCTGGGCCCCTGGATTGCACTCCCAAATTCCCACACGGGAGAGGGCGCTCAACTCTAATCCCGCAAACCAACCGGTCTCGGAGCACCTCTGATAACATTGGCCCAAACCCGGCAAGTCACAACCGGCCCAGGAATTCCCTTATAGGTTTATCCTGGCATTGAGAAGACGTGTGGAAACAAAAATGGCGAACGATTAGAGGCGATTTTGGGTCGAAATGATTACGGACCAGAGTAATCAGTTCTGCAAACTGCCGGTTGTCTGGCGAGTGGAGAAAAGAATAAACTTTTGATAATGACTTTTCAACAAGTCTCCACACCCAAACCACAAGGAGGGTCACCATTTGTCTATTGTCTCCGACTATGTTGTTCAGACAAAATAAATAAATATTTCATTTGTTCAATGTACTGGGTCCAATCCCCATGTCTCGGCATTGAATGCCTCAAGCTTACCGAATCGCAGCAAAGTAGCTGCGATTCCTGGCTTGGGTCACTGATTGTGCAGAGTTTGCACGTTCTCCCCGTGTCGGTGTGGGTTTCCTCCAGGAACTTTGGTTTCCTCCCACAAGACATGTTGCTGGGTAATTTGGACATTCTGAATTCTCCCTCTGTGTACCCGATCAGGTGCCGGAATGTGGCGACTAGGGACTTTTCACAGTAACTTCATTGTGGTTTTAATGTAAGCCTACTTGTGACAATAAAAGAATATTATTATTATTCTTAGTGGAATATCTGCCGTTTGAGTGGAGGCCTCCTGAGGCCTAATCGAGGTGGGCCCACTCCAGAGAAAATAATGCCCCCTGCAGCTCCACTTGACCCTCGTCGCCAGTGTAAAGTCTCAGGCAAGCGGCAACTCGGAAGCAAAGTCTGTAGAAAAGTTTGGTTTTATTCTAGTTACTACAAATTGCTCCTACTCCCCGAAGAGTCTCCCCGACCTATACCTGGGTCCTAGGAAAAGGGTAGTTAGCTCCGCCCCATCATCTGGGTAGATCGTATTCAGCCAAGGCCACAGGGACTCTGATTTTGCAGATTCCTTGGCCTCCTGTAGGGTTATAACAGTACCTTTGTCTGTTGACTTGCTGACACCATTCTGCTTCTGGGAGCTGGTTTCAGTCACTTGAGAATCAACCATCAGCTGCAGAAAATCCACCTGATCCTGTGAATTCAACAAGAACCATGTGAGGATTCAAGTACATCAGCACAGAAACAGGTTAGTTCCAGAGAGGTGCAATGGAGAAGTGGAACATGTTTCATCCAGAGAGTTTGGAAACAGAACCCACCCAAGATTCCTAGTTGGAGAAGCGAGGTTAGGACTGCCACGCATTGATATCTGCTCAAGGAAGGCTCCAGGGGGTATCAGACAGAGTTCCTGATATACTCTGCCCATTACATTTTCCTTAGGTCCAATGGAACTCACATTAGCTCAATACCAGCCTGGTGATGATACAAGACCCCCTATGAGAAAGGTAATCACAGAGGGATCATCGTTTGATTGCTGCAGGGATAAGACAAATTTATACGATTTGAAATCTTTGGCCTTCAAGATTTACACAGAAATATAGAAACTAGGATCAAAGGTAGGCCATTCAGCCCTTCGGGCATGCTGCCCCATTCAATAGGATTCTGGCTGATCTTCTATCTCAATGGGACATTCCTGCTCTCTGCCAATATCCCCTTGATGCCATTAAAATCCAAAAAACGATCTATCTCTTTCGCTAATATAGTGACTTGGTCTCCACAGCTTTCTGTGGTGGCGAATTCCCTTTTGAGTGAAGATATTTTTCCTCATCTCAATCCTACATGGTCTATCCCGTATCCTGAGACTGTGTCCCCGGTTCTAGATTCACCAACTAAGGAAAACATCCTCCCTGCATTACGCCTGTCCAACGCTGTTAGGATTTTATGGGTGGGATTCTCCCAGCCCCGCGCCGGGCCGGAGAATCCCCGCGAACGGGCCCCGACGCTGGCACGTGATTCTCCACAGTGAGGAGAATCGGCACCATTGGTGCCGGCGTGGTTGGCACCAGTTGGGGGCCGCTCTACGCGGCCAGCCCTCCGATTCTCCTGCCGGCGCCGTTCTAAACTCCTCTGGGCAGGCAGGACCTCGGCGTGCAAGGGTCTGGTGGCGGCCTGGCCGGGGGGGGGGGGGGGGGGGGGGGGGGGGGGAGCGGGGGGCCCTCCGATGTGGCCTGGCACACGATCAGGACCCACTGATCAGCAGGCTGGCCTCTGTGGCTGGGGGCCTCCTTTACTATCTGCCAGCCCCTGTAGCCCTGTGCCATGTTGCGTCGGGGCCGGTGCGTTGAAGGAGGCCACTGCGCATGTGCGCATTGGCGCCGGTGCCACTGCGCATGTCCTCATCGGCGCCAGCGCAACTGTGCATGCGCGGATCCCGCGCCACCCAGTTCGTGCCGGGATCTGCAGCTAGAGCGGCACAAACCACTCCAGCACCGTGCTGGCCCCCTGTAGGGGCCAGAATTAGATGTGGGAGCAGCCCGTTCACACCGTCGTAAAACGCGACGGTGTTTACAACGGTGTGGACACTCTGCCACGGGATTGGAGAATCCCGCCCAATATGTTTTAATCAGATCCCCTCTCACCATTCTAAATTCCAGTGAATACAGGCCCAATTGAACCATTGGACTGTCCTGCCAACCTCAGTATCAGCCTGTGAAACTCCACTTCACTCCCTCAATGTCACGTATATCCTTTCTTAGGTAGAGAGACCAAAACTACACGCAATACTCCAGATGTGGTCTCACCAAGACCCTTGTATAACTGCAGTATGACATCCTACTTCTGGACTTAGATCCTATTGCAATGAAGGCCAACCATATCATTTGGCTTCCTTTATTTTTATAAATTTATAGTACCAAATTATTTTTTTCCCAATTAAGGAGCAACTTAACATGGCTAATCCACCTATCCTGCACATCTTTGAATTGTGGGGCTGAGACCCACGCAGACACTGGGAGAAAACTCAACATAGACTATGACCCAGGATCAAACCCGGGTCCTGAGCATCATGAGGCAGCAGTGCTAACCATTGTGCCACCGTGCTGCCCTCCATTTGGCTTCCTAAGAGCTTGCTGCACCTGCCTCTCCACTTTCATTGACTGGT
This sequence comes from Scyliorhinus canicula, assembly GCF_902713615.1. Taxonomy (NCBI): domain Eukaryota; kingdom Metazoa; phylum Chordata; class Chondrichthyes; order Carcharhiniformes; family Scyliorhinidae; genus Scyliorhinus; species Scyliorhinus canicula. The sequence continues at coordinate 57,075,808 of NC_052160.1, read as the reverse complement.
ATACTCACACTTCCCAATATATCACCATTTAAAAAATACTCTTCCTTTCTGTTTTTCATGCCAAAAAAAAAAGTATAACATTCACACACTTAGCCACGTTGTCCTGCACATGACATGTGTTTGTTTGTCCACACTCAAACTGGACCACATCACCTTGAAGACTCTTTGTGTCCTCCTCACAAATCGACACTGTCCAGTTTTGTGTCATCAGCAAACTGTCGTCAGCTCCCCTGACAGGAGCAACAGAGGTCAGTTCTGTGGGTGGAATTCTTCCACTTTTAGACTACTCGCAGTGGCAATCGGCTCTGTTGCCACCTGCCCCACCGATCAGATTGGCAGGACCCCGCACCAGATTCAGCACTTGGAACCTCATTATACACAAGTGAGTTCCCCTCCGACTCTCCTGGCGGGCTGGTAGCTGATTTGTCCACCCACACTCAGCGTGTTCCAGTACCGTATCTAAATACCAGTCCAGCCCATATATCACTCTCTCCAGCCCACCTGTCTTCACCAGGCGCCAGCACCCAGAGGAGAAAGGCTAGTAGTCTCAAGAATGAAGCTACAGCTTCCACCAACAAGGCCTTTGTAGCCCATATTTGAGGAGTCCAGGCCCACTGGCACATCCTCTACCTCAGGGACTAACGCAAAGAACCATACCAACCTCACCTCTCCTGCCTGGGAGGTTGTTGCCCACGAGGTCAACCCAGCTGTCACCCACCCACAAAGAACCATCCAAAGCAGGAAGCAGATGAATAACCTCAATCGCTCTGCCCGGGCAAGTTCTCTCTCAATCCCCTCCACTATCAAACTCAGCCTAGCATCATGTACTCAAAACGGCTACTCTATTCATGGACCTCACATATTCAGTCACAGGAGACACGTACCAACACTCAGGGCGGAATTCTCCCAAAGGCCCGACGCCGTCGTGAAACCTGGAGAGGTTCACGATGGCGTCGGAGGCCTCTCCTGGCCCCCTATTCTCCCCCCGCCGGAGGCTAGGAGGGCCGTGCCGGGAAACTCGGCCGCGGGGCCTTGTCGCTGGCGTCAAGGCCCGGCGCGCCAAGAATGACGCAGCCGACGCGCCTAATGCGCAGCTGACGTCACGGCGGATGAAGGCAAACCCACGCATGCATGGTTGCCGTCTTCCCCTCCGCCGCCCCGCAAGACGTGGCGGCTTGATCTTGCGGGGCGGCGGAGGGGAAAGAGTGCGTCCCATTGAGACGCCGGCCTGACGATCGGTGGGCACCGATCACGGGCCTGTCCCCTCCAGAGCACGGTCGTGGTGCTTAGTCCCCTCTAGGCCCCCCACAAGCCCCAAACGGGCATCTCACACCGTGTTCATGATGGCAGCAACCAGGTGTGGTTGCCGCCATCGTGAAACGGTCGCGAACGGCAGGCCGCTCGGCCCATCCGGGTCGGAGAATTGCGGGCCGCCCCATTTTGGGGCGGGGGGGGGAGGTGGGAGAATCACAGGAGGTGCGAGAGAGGACCTCCCGCAATTCTCCCACCCGGCGTGGGAGCGTAGAATTCCGCCCTCACTCTTTCAAGTTTTTGCTTCTTTCTTTTGCTTGAACTCTAATCTCGTTCCCTTCTGGGTAGGGTGCACCACATACAGGGTACATTCATTTCACCCAACCTCTTTGAAGGGACAGAATGTTTGCAGAGATGGTTGCTGGGGGATAAGGGATACACACTTAACCTTAATGACTCCAGCTGGGGAAAGGTATAACACTGCTCAGGCCTCCACATCTTCTCGCATAGAACAGACTAGAGGACTTCTGATTATGTGATTCAGGTGCTCGGACCACTCTGCAATATGAACCAGACTGGGTTTGCTGCCTGGTTTATTGCAGTTTTCTGTGTCCTTCACAAACTGGCTGTGCAGAGAGGCGAGGTCCTGCTCAAGGGTGAACTGGAGGAGGAGGAGCGCTCCTCGGAAGATGAAGAAGTGCAGGAAGCCCTGAAGGATGTGTCATGGACTTGGGGAGATGTGGGAGGCATGCCCGAGATCCCTCCATAGTTGAAAGGTTCCAAGAGGGGTAAAACTAAGTCTGATGACCAGGCCATAGGGGCTGGTTTAGCACAGGGCTAAATCGCTGGCTTTGAAAGCAGACCAAGGCAGCCCAGCAGCACCGTTCAATTGCCGTACCAGCCTCCCCGAACAGGCGCTGGAATGTGGCGACTGGGGGCTTTTCACATTAACTTCATTTGAAGCCTACTTGTGACAATAAACGATTTTCATTTCAATAGCTGACCCATCGCTGAGAGGATGGGTCCAGCATTCACACTTGGTCCTTAAGTGCTTGTGATTCACGGACTTCCAGTTGTGACCATGGGGACTTCCAGTTGTGACCATGGGGTGAGTGTACACATACAGGGCTGTTCCTGCTTACAGTCACAGAAAAGGGCTCTTTTCACACAGATCTGGGTGGAATTTTGATGAAAAGGCATAGGTGAATGTTACAGGAGTAGTTTACCCCTGGAATGGTATGTCTCCTGATCGCCAGACCTGGCAGAAAACAGTGAGGAATTTGGCTGGTAAGTTGAAACAGTCTGGTGCTGCAGCAACAGCCTCTTCCAGCATGCCAGCGGGGGAGAGGCAAGCTGGAAACCCCCAGATACAGGAACTGCTGACTTTTATCAAGGAGGAATTCCACAAGGAGGAAAGAAATGTGTGAGGATCATGCAAAGCCATTGCAGAAGATGTGGCACCCCTGAAGAGTACTTTAGAGCGGATAGAGAGGTATTTGGAGGTGCAGGGGTCACAGATTCGGGAGATTGAAGGAGTGATCTCGGACCACAGCGATCGTGCGGTGGCTCTGGAGGCGGAGGTGGGACTCCTAAGAGACCTTTGTAAGACGTTGAGGGCAAAGGTTCAGCAGGAGAATACCTCGAGAAGAGAGAACCTGCGAATAGTGGGCCTGCCTGAAGGAGTGGAAGGTGTGAGTGCCACGACGCACGTCTTGAGGATGCTGGCGGGGCTGGTGGCAGAAGGGGTGCTGGATAAGGCACCTGAAGTGGGCCGAGCGCATAGGTCTCTGAGGGGGAAGCCTAGAGCTGGGGTGCTGCTGCGGGCGGTGATCGTGAGAATCAATAAATTTGTGGAGAAAGAGAAAATTCTACGGTGGGCCAGGGAGAAGCGTAGCTGTGACTGGGAGGGAAATAACGTCCGGATTTATCAGGACATCGGAGCAGAGTTGGCAAACGGCGGGCAGGTTTCAACAAGGCCAAGGCGGTGCTGCACCTGTGGCAGATCAGGTTTGGGGTGCTCTACCAGCGAAATTATTGGTGACGTTCAGAGGCTTGGGAGTATTATAAGCGGCCGAAGACTTTATTAAGGAGCATAAACTGGGGGAGAACTGAGTGGACAATGCTTGGGAACTGGGGTGTTGGCACTATATAATGGTCGGGAGCATGTTTGAAGTGGGTGTAGGGATTGGGGGATTTTCGCCTTTTTTTGTGGTGGGGGGGGGGGTTTCTGTTCAATGTTGAGATTGTAAGGAGTTGTAGAGGCGAAAGGTTTATGTGGGAATGGATGTTCCCATCCCCCCATCTGTTTTATGGGACTGTTTGTGTTTAGCATTTATTTGTTTGCTTTTGGAGAAGGCTACCTTGAGTTCAGGAGAAGTCCTTGTTTGGGTGGGGGAGGGTAAGGCCAGCAGGAGGCCTTCTTCTTTGAGCTGAGGAAGGGGGGGAAAGAGGGAGGAGGAAGTAATTAGGATGTGCCTTTGGGCAGGGGCAGCAGCGTTGAACAAAAGTGAGGTGGTGGGGGAGAAGGCAATGAGGGGTGGCCAGGGGGAGGGGGGAAAGTGGAAGTGAGGGGGGGAAGAAGGGGAAAAGCGGGGGTGGTGGTTTTTGCGACGCAGCAGGGGGTGAGAGATGACATGGTCAAGGGCAATGAAAGGGGCCATTTGGGATGGGCTAGGTACAGAGTGGAATTAAAGGGGCAGGAGTTAAGTGGGGAAGATGATGGACGGTAGAGGGGACTGGAGGCGCAAGCCTCTGGTAAGGGTGGTAACGTGGAACGTCCGGGGACTGAATGGGCCGGTTAAAAGGTCGCGGGTGTTCGCACACCTCAGGAGCTTGAAAGCGGGGTTGGTCGTTTTGCAGGGGACACACCATGTGTGAAGGACTAGGCTAGGTTAAGGAAGGGGTGGGTTGGACAGGTTTTTCACTCGGTGTTTGATTAGAAATCGAGGGGTGTGGCGATTTTAATGAGCAAAAAATGGGATTTGAGAGTGCGAAGGAGGTGAGGGATCCAGGTGGGAGATTTGTGATTATGAGTGGGGTATTGGAAGGGGCACCAGTAGTGTTGGTAAATGTGTATGCCCCAAATTGCGATGATGTGGGTTTTATGAGGAGGTTGCTGGCAGCAATCCCGGATTTGGCCACGTACCAGTTGATCATGGGAGGAGATTTTAACTGTGTCCTGGAGCCGAGGGTGGATAGATCGAGCCCCAGGTCAATGGGTAGGGTACGAATGGAGAGGGAGCTGGGTTGGTTTATGGAGTGGATGGGTATGGTGGATCCATGGTGTTTTCACAACCCAGGGGGAAGGGAGTATTCCTTCTTTTCACATGTCTGTAAAGTGAATTCGAGGGTCGATTACTTTGTAGTGAGTCGGGATGTCTTGGTTGGGGTGGAGGAGGCAGAGTATGCGGGGATAGTTATCTCGGACCATGCACCCCCCTGGCTGGATATTCGGTTCAGTACGGGACGAGAGCAGAGGCCGCGGTGGATGTTTGACTTGGGGTTGTTGGCGGATGGAGGTTTTTGTGATAAGGTGCGGTTGGCGATTAGGGATTAAGTGAACTTCAATCAGAATGAGGAAGTGTCGGCGGGCATTTTTTGGGAAGCACTGAAGGCAGTGGTCCGGGGAAAAATTCTCACATTCACGGTTCGTGCGAATAAGGAAAGGAGGGCGGAACATGACCGTCTAGTGAGCGAGATAGTGGAGGTGGACAGGGAATATTCGAGGGTGCCCACTGTGGAGGGGTTGGCGAGGAGGAAAAGGTTGCAGGGGCAATTTGACAGGCTGACAACGGGGAGGGCGGTAGGGCAACTGCTTAGGGCAAGAGGGGTGCAATACGAGTATGGGGAGAAGGCGAACCGCATGCTGGCGCACCAGCTGCAGACGCAGGCTATGTCCAGGGAAATACTGAAGATCTGGACTGAAGCTGGGGATGTAGTGTCAGAGCCAGGGAAGATAAATGAGGCGTTTGGAGAGTATTACCAGGGCCCTTATGAGGCAGACCCAGGAGGAGAGGAGGGGGACATGGGGACGAGCTAGAATTTCCCCAGGTGGAGGAAGCAAAGAGGCAGGCATTGGAGGACCTCCTGGGGCTGAGGGAGGTGCTGGATAGTATCAGGGGTATGAAGTCGGGGAAGGCCCCTGGGCCGGATGAGTACCCAGCAGAATTTTATAAGGAATTTGCCGCGGACCTGGCATCACATCTGTTGGGGGCGTTTAATGTAGCACTGGAAGCAATGGAGTTGCTGGAGACGATGAAGCAGGCAGTAATTGCACTAATGAAAAAAAAGGAAGGATCCGGTAGCATGTGTGTCGTATAGACCCATATCACTATTGAACACAGATGTGAAAGTATTGGCTAAGTTGTTGGCGGTTAGGATTGTGTCCCGGGGGTGGTTGCAGAAGATCAAAAAGGCTTTGTGAAGGGCAGGCAACACGCGAGTAATATAAGACGGCTGTTGAATGCAGAGAGCTCTGGTACCAGAGGTGGTGGTGTCCATGGACGTGGTGAAAGCATTTGATTGGGTGGAGTGGCGGTACTTGTTCGAAGTTTTGGGACGGTTTGGGTTTGGGCCGAGATTTGTGGCATGGGTGCGGTTGCTGTATGTGGCTCCAAGAGCGAGGGTGAGGACGAATGATATGAGCTCATGAAGCTTTCACTTACACAGGGGTACGAGGCAGGGGTACGAGGCGTACACTGTATAGTTGATTGTCGGGAAGAATGTTTCCTGGGGTGTTTATTTGCTGTAACCTACTTTGATACAAGTTTGAATAAAATGCGTTTTTTTTTAAATGTGCTTGCGATTCACTAGGGTCAGATCTTAGCTGTTGTAATCGGTATCCTGGTAATGTTCTCACGCTGCCAACTTAAACTCCAGCCGGGAAGAATAGCGATGTGAGCCAAAGCTGGATGCTTCCCGTGCCATGCAAGGATGCAAACTGCAAACACTGCCGCAAAGGAACTAATCAGTTAAGAGGACTGAGGATTGAGAATTCGCTCATCATACACTCTGAATAAAGAATCACATACATCTCTTGACAACATACATGGGTCCGGTACCAAGTGCCACAGAGGTTGGCTTCTCTTGAATGTTAATCTTAAAAGAGGACACGCATTGTGAAGAAGGATTGCAAAATTCCAAATCAAAAATGCTTTCATCTGACCGTTACATTCACATTCCCCAAGAATGATTTTCAAAAAGTGCAATTTATTCCCAATGATCGAGCACCCACAGACCCAGAGGTGACATCAATACTTTAAAATTTTCCTAAATCTACTACTGCACCATGGTGCCCCCCTAACCTCCGCAGCAGGGATGTGGGCAGCCTGCTTGCTACGTCCCGATGCCTGTAAATTACCTTAGCAAAGGTGGTCTCATAAGTGTCTCCTGCTTGGGCAGAAGCGCCCTTGGTGGCTTGTGCTGCCAGAGTTGGTGCAGGCACAGGCAGAGGGAACTTTGAGTGGCTGTACAGCTATGGGAGTGTCCCCAGTTGAGGCCCCGGGTGTCCAGTTGATGCTCATCCACCCTATAGGTGCCAGAAGGCATCGGCCTGACCCCAGCAAGAGATGGGCACCTGGATGGAGGTCAAGGTGCCTCGTTCCCCATGTGGCCGACATCCTGTTGGTGCCTACCAGAGTGTGTCGCCACATGTAGCGATGACGAGTTGGCAGTGGTGAACAGCAAAGCTCCACAACACAACAGCTACGCGTAGCTTCCAACGGCAATCAGGATGTAAGCAATCACCATCCAGCTCTTGTGAGTTTCAGAGCCATCACTGACAGCTGAAGCTCACCCTCCAAACCCACGTTCATGCAGACCCCATTGGAAGTCCAATAAGGCATGTCCCATGTGTTTACAACACACGCACACACACACCTCATGAGTCCAGCCAAATGGACACGAGCCATAGAACAGTCTCCCTGTCACCTGTTTGGTGTCATCACTCTGGGCATCCGAGCAGCCCCAAAACACAAATCAGGATTTTGTCCTCACATCGACTGAAATGGCAAACAGTACTTTGTTTTGGCTTCTCTGTTGTTCTTCCCACCACATGTTGAAAGAACGGGGACACACAAACTTCAGTTCCCTAGCTGTAACCTCAACAAAAGCTCGAGAGAAAGGGTGAATGCATATATTATAGCCACCATTTCCACTTTATAGTCGGAGATTGGAGAAGCCTGGCAGCAATCCCAGGACTGTGACTGTAGAGCTGGCTGCAACAGATTGAACATAAACTGCACACCTGGCTGTTAAACATCAGTAACTGTAAAATAACACAATATTCCCGGGTTATCTGCCTCTTCTAATTATAACAATATTGTAGCAGCGAAGTTAAGGGAAAAAAATGGTCAGAGTTGAGGGAGGGAGGGAGGCAGAACAGGTGTAGGAACCAGAATCATTTCACGGTTAGTTTAACACTCACAGTGTGCACTCCTTTTTGTCTCTTTGCCTTCAAACTTTTCAAAACGTTCATGAAAAATTCATTCACATCTCGAGGAAAGAAGCTGAATCCAAATTTTTCCAGGATTGGAAGAGCGGCGGGAAAAATAACTGGAATAAAAAATCCAAAAAAATCAAGATGACAAATAATAATATCGTTGCACATAGATAACAGGATTTGAGTCATTAGCCAGCACAGCATGTCCATTTTAAATCTCCTCGAGGTGGTGAGCTGCCTTCTTGAACTGCTGCAGTCCATCTAGTGCAGCTATACTCAGTGCTAAGATTTTGATCAAGTGACAGTGAAGGAATTGCAATTCAGTTCTAAATCAGGATTGTGGGAGGTTTGGAACGTAACTTGCAGGTGGTGATGTTCCCAAGTTCCTGCCACCATTCTCCTCCTAGGGGCTAGGGATTGCGGGTTTGAAAGTTACTGAGGGAAAGTCAAATTGCGCCCAGTAAGACCCCAGAAACAGGAATGTAATAAATTTGAAAAAACTATTACAGTGATATTGTTTGAGGGAGAACTTTTTTGTTCTTCAAAAATAACCACGAGTACTTTAGACCCATGTAAAAGAGTACAAGAGGCATTGCAGGACCATCCCCTCTGAGAGATGGCCCCTCTGATTCTGCAGTGCGGTGTTTCCCTGTACTGTACTGTACTGTACTGAGGTAGTTTGGATTACGTGTTTAAGTATCTGGAGTGGGACTTGAACCAACAATTTTCCAAGTCAGAAGCAACCGCTGAGACCGGTTCTGAACTTATACAGACCTTGCCCATGATAATGTTTTTATTTTGTCTCCCCTCGAAACAAGACATAAAAGTTTACATTATAGGAGGGCAACTCTTTGAAAGAGCAGGTCAAGGTTAATCCCACTACCCTGCTCTTTTCCTTTTTTCAAATATATTCATTCAAGGAGTGCCGGCTTATAGGACAGAATTTATTGCCCATGGTGGTGGTGAGCTGCCTTCTGGAACCGCTGCAGTCTATGTGGTGTAAGTACACACACTGTGCTGTTATGGAGCTCCAGGATTTTGACCCAACATCAGTGAAGTCACAGCGATATATTTCCAAGTCAGGATGATGGGTGACTTGGAGGGAAACTTGCAGGTGGTACTCTCAGGTATCTGCTACCCACATCCTTCTAGATGGTAGAGCTCAAGAATTTAGTAGCTGCTGTTGAAGGGAGTCCAGACAAGTTGCTGCAGTGCATCTTGTACATGGTACATCTTGGTGCCACTGTGTATTCCATCATTCTCTTAACCTCTGCTGTGTAGTTGGAGGACTGGTTTTGGGGGAGTCTGGAGGTGGGTTACCACAAGCACCAGTTACACCCTCAAGACGACAACAGGATATCGAAGGCCAAGAACCAAAAGGAATATAGTCTTGTCCCAATTTTCTGGTCCTCAATGAGAGTATGAGAGGGGGAACATCAGGAATAATAGTCTAGTCAGCAGCCCCCTAGATGAGAGTGCAAGGTGAGGACACTGGGACAAACATTCAGCAGCACCGAGAGGAGAGTGCAAGAGGAAGACATTTGGACACCAGGACAAACAGTCAGCAGCACCGAGAGGAGAGTGCAGGAGGAAGACACTGGGACACCAGGACAGTCAGCAGCACCGAGAGGAGAGTGCAAGAGGAAGACACTGGGACACCGGGACAGTCAGCAGCACCGAGAGGAGAGTGCAAGAGGAAGACATTTGGACACCAGGACAAACAGTCAGCAGCACCGAGAGGAGAGTGCAAGAGGAAGACACTGGGACACCAGGACAAACAGTCAGCAGCACCGAGAGGAGAGTGCAGGAGGAAGACACTGGGACACCAGGACAGTCAGCAGCACCGAGAGGAGAGTGCAAGAGGAAGACACTGGGACACCAGGACAGTCAGCAGCACCGAGAGGAGAGTGCAAGAGGAAGACACTGGGACACCAGGACAAACAGTCAGCAGCACCGAGAGGAGAGTGCAGGAGGAAGACACTGGGACACCAGGACAGTCAGCAGCACCGAGAGGAGAGTGCAAGAGGAAGACATTTGGACACCAGGACAAACATTCAGCAGCACCGAGAGGAGAGTGCAAGAGGAAGACACTGGGACACCAGGACAGTCAGCAGCACCGAGAGGAGAGTGCAAGAGGAAGACACTGGGACACCAGGACAAACAGTCAGCAGCACCGAGAGGAGAGTGCAAGATGAGGGGACCAGGACACTGGGACAAATAGTCAGCAGCACCTCATGGAGTGTCATTTTGCTGTGCGAGCCAGGAGTCAAGATCAGTGGGGGCAGGTGCAGGCCAAGGCAAGGAGAGCTGGGGCTTAAATTGTAGTAGTCCTATAATATAGAGTGAACACCTGTGTGATTGCAGGAAGTAAAGATTAGTGGTATAAGTAAAAACAAATTGAAATTCTAAATTAAATACATTCTAATTCAATAAAATAGGGATGCTGGGCCAGGGGATGTGTTGTAGCTGAAACATGTGGGAGCTGGTGGATGCCATTGTGGTTCATAACAACCATGTCTATAACAAATGTTGGTCACTCAAGGAACTTCAGCTCAGAGTTAGTGAGTTGGAGTCTGAGCTTCAGACCTTACGACACATCAGGGAGGGGGAGAGTTACCTGGATGCAGCGTTTCAGAAGGCAGTCACACCCCTTAGCTTAACTGCCTTAAGTTCTGTCAATGGTCAGGGACAGGAGGGTGTGATTGCAAGTGAGGCAGGCAGAGGGATCCAAGGGGTAGCACTGAAGGAGCCTCAGCCCTTGTCCCTGTGCAACAGGGACAAGATTCTCGCTCCATTTGTGGATGAGAGAGGGACGTTGAGCAAACTGACCACAGCACCGTAGTTCAGGGAGTAGGGGTAAGAAAAGACAAATGTAGTACTAGTTGGGGATAGTGTTTGTCAGGGGAATAGACATTGTTCTCTGTAGCAAGGATCGAGAGTCTTGAAGGCTGTGCTGCCTGCCCGGTGCAGGGTTTGGGACATCTGGGGCGAAATTCTCCACTACCCGGCAGGGCGGGGGTCCCCCGGCGTAGCGGAGTGGCGCCAACCACTCCGCGGCGTCGGGCCTCCCCAAAAGGTGCGGAATTCTCCGCACCTTTAGGGGCTAGGCCTGCGCCGGAGTGGCTCCCGCTCCGCCGACTGGAGCCAACGGCCTTTGGCGCGACGCCGCTGACATCACCACCAGCGCATGCGCAGTAGGGGGGTGTCTCTTCCGCCTCCGCCATGGTGGAGGCAGTGGCGGCAGCGGAAGAAAAAGAGTGCCCCCACGGCACTGGCCCACCCGCCGATCGGTGGGCCCCGATCGCGGGCCAGGCCACCGTGGGGGCACCCCTCGGGGTCCGATCGCCCCGCGTCCCCCGCCAGGACTCCGGGGGTCCGCTCGCGCCGCCAATCCCGCCGGCACAGAGGTGGTTTAAACCACATCGGCGGGATTGGCCTGTCAGCGGCTGGGCTTTGGCCCATTGCGGGCCGGAGAATCATCGCGGGGAGCACGCTGACCGGCGGGGCGTGATTCCCGCTCCCGCTGATTCCCGGGTGGCGGAGAACTCCGGCCACGGCGGGGGCGGGATTTATGCCGGCCCCGAGCGATTCCCCGACCCTGCAGGGGGTCAGAGAATTCCGCCCCTGCTCTGGGCTGGAGAGGAACTCATGGTGAGAGTGGGAGGATCCAGTGGTCTTGGTCCTTGTAGGCACCAATGACATAGTTAGAATGGGGAAGGAGGTTCTGTGAAGGCAGTTTGAGCCACTAAATTAAAGAACAGAACCTCCAAGATTATAATATCTGGATTATTACCTGAGCCATGTGCAAATTGGCAAAGGGCATTTAAAATTTAGAGAGATGAATACGTAGCTCGAAGACTGGTCTGGGAGATCTGGCAATTGGATCATGGATCATTGGCATCAGTACTGGGGAAGTGGGGGCTATACCGGTCAGATAGCCATCACCTGAACCAGGCCAGGGTTCTTGCGAACCCTATAACTATGAAAGTAGGGAGAGCTTTAAACTAAAGACTGGAGGGGAGGGTTCAGTTGCTTGGAAAATTGAGAAGTCAAAGTTAAAGGTAGGAGTGCAGGTTAGTGATCAGTCTGAGTGTCAACAAAAAAACAGGTAGGCACAGATCATATGAATATTAATGGCGTGATTGTCCCAAAAGGGAACAAAGTCCCCTCGCAAGCGTGTTCAGCCGAAAAACATATGGCTATTCAACACGACTCACGTTGAATAAGGGGCCTGAATGAGAAACGTGTGGCCAAGGTCACACATAGCCCCATTTTGTACAGTGGAGAGCTCCGCTTGCCAGAATTCCCCATTGTAACGAGAGATCTCCAAGGCCCCCGAAACAATACCGCCCCCCCTCCCCCCCTCACTCCCACACCAGCCTGAACACAATATGGGAGGGTTAGCAGAAGTTTATCCCAATCAAAAAGAGGGATTCTACAAGAAAGAGGTAATATCCATGGATAACAAAAGGGAGATAAAGGATAATGTTAAATTGGAAATCAGGATACACAAAATTGCAAGGGATGGTGGTAGACCAGAGGACTGGGTACTTTTTAGGATCCAGCAGCAAAAGTCTAAAAAACTAATTAGAAGAGAGACAATGAATTGCAAGAAAACTTGCATGCAGTATAAAAACAAACAGTAAGGGTTTCAATGGATGTATAAATAGGCAGCTGGTGGCTTAGGTAAACGTGAGACCTCTACTAAACGAGGCTGGTGAATTAACAGCAAACAAAGAAATGTCAGATATACTAAATACATTTTTTGTATCAGTCTTCAACATGGAAGACCTTGCAAATATCCCCATGTAGCCATCTAAGATGGACACTGGGCTACAAAATGGAGAACTGCTAAGGCTGCAGGGAAAAACCAGTCTTAGTGAGGACAAGCAGTTTGCAGAAGACTAATTTGCATTCTGCACGTACAGAAACCAGTTTTTGGCCAGGTGCAGAGTTTCAGCCAAAGGTGCAAATGGCAACAGATCTACATAGTAATGAGGTGATCCAGATCCAGACCCCGCACAATAGAAACATTTAAGTATCAATGGATACTTTTGAGTAGACGCCCAGACAGAACGGCGCCACAGTAACCAACACAAAGAACCATAGGGACCGCCCCACCCATCGAGGAACGACCCTCAGATTGGGGGGTTTGGAAGATATCGATTGGGAAAGGCCCAATCGATACATGGCAGGTAGAAGGACCGCCCCGAGGGGGCACGGACTTCTAGGAACTATAAGAGTAGACCCCGCACATGGTTCGGTCTGCTTTGGCTCCGGCTCTGACTGCTGTTTTGTTGCTCCGGCTCTGCTTTGCTGCTACATCGCATCCTGACTCCAGTTCCATCACCAGCCGTTGAGCCATCAGCCATCGAACTGTAAGTGCCAATACAACGATCGCTACGTGATCCAGACCTTGCTAGATCCTGACGACTTTAAGTACCTGAGAGTTGCAGACCAAGAACGGGACGAAGGCCTTGTCCCCTGACCTTGCCTGAACCTGTCTAGATAAGTATTTTAGTTGTTTAGTATTAGAAGTAAGTTAGTCTCTTTAGCGTATGCATGTGTATTTATTATATTTGTCATAATAAATATCAATCGTTTGGACTTACTAATCGGTGTACAGATTTATTACTTTGAACCTGACCATGATATACTTGTGAGGTGTCTAAATACGGCACCTGGTGACTCCGGAGCATAATTACATACACAGAGCCATAGTAGTGTTAAGCACACGGCCTTTAAACGGAGGCGTGTTAATACACTCCAGTAAAACGAGCAACACCCAAGATATCAGATGGGCCGATTTCAAATAACATGGTAGAATTTACAAACATCTCAATCACAGGGAGAATCACAAGAGGCTAAAGGCGGACAAGTCACCAGGACCCAATGAACTGCACTGTCGGGGTTTAATAGAAGTGGTTGCAAAGATAGTGGGCCCATTGGTTGAAAATTTTTGCAACTTGCTAAATTCCAGGAGGGTACCAGAAGATTGGAAAACTGCCAATGTGACTCCTTTATTCAAAAAGGGAGAAAGGCAACAGGCAGGGAACTATAGTCAAATTAGTTTACATTTATTATTGACAAGATGCTGGAGTCAACAATCAAAGAGAAAGTAGTTAATCATTTAGGAACGCCGAATATAATCAACCTCATAAACATGTCTTTATGAAAGGTAAATTATGTTTAACAAATTTGCTCGAATTCTTGGAGGATGTGACAGGGGGAGTACACAGAGGGGAACCTGTTGAAGTAATGGATTTAGATTTCCAAAAGGCATTTGGCAAGGTGCCGCATAAGAGACTGGTGCATAAACTAAAAGCCTATGGAACTGGAGGAAGTATGTTAGCATGGATTGAAAACTGGCTGCCACATAGAAAACAGAGTTAAAATAAATGGGTCCTTTTCAGAGGGGAAAGATGTAACTAGTGGAGTACCGCAGGAATCAGTTCTTGGCCTGCAATTGTTCTCTATTTACATTAATGGCTTGGAGGAAGGAACGGAATGTAAAGTTTCCTAATTTGTCGATGATACGAAAATAGGTGGAAGGGCATGTTGTGATAAAGTTACTGTGATTCTGTAACGGGATATAAATCGATTGGGTGACTGGGAAAAAACCTGGCAAATGGAGTTTAATGTGGGAAAGTGTGAGGACATGTACTTTGGTAGGAATCAAAAGGCAAATTATTATCTAAATGATGAGAGACTGCAGGTGAGTGATGTACAAATGGATCTAGATCTTGTGCATTAATTTAAAAATAAATTTAAGTGCCCAATAATTTTTTTTCAATTAATAGACAATTTAGTGTAATCAATCCATCTATCCTGCACTTTGGGTTGTGGAAGTGAGTTCCACGTAGACATGGGGAGAACGTACAAATTCCACACTGACAGTGACCCAGGACCGGGATCGAATCCGGGTCCTCGGAGCCATGAGACAGTTCTAGAGCATTAATCACAAAAAGCTAGCAGGCAGGTCCAACAAGTAATTCTGAAGGCAACTAGCATTTTGGTGGTCCCGTATCTGTGGGAATAATATATTTCAGCCACTTTAAAGAGGAGCTGAGGGAGCGGGCAGGCGTTGGTGGGGTGGGTACGTTCAAGTACTTTCAGGGGTGGAATTGGGTCAGGCAAGCTTCCTCGGCATTCCCAGTGGTGCCACCATCCACTTGGCTGGAAAGGATGGTTTCTTGTGCGGGGTCGGAGGAGGGCAGCACATTCGGGATAAATGGATGGATCATAGGGAGGAGCAGGTCTAAGTGGAGGAAGTGAAGGCTAGGTGGGAGGAGGAGCTGGGTCCTATTTTGGAGGAGAGGTGTGGAGTGAGTCTCTCCGTAGGGTGAATTCCACGCCATCCTGTGCGTGGTTAAGTTTGATACAACTCAAGGTGGTATTCAGGGCACGTATCACCAAGGCCAGCTTAAGTCGTTTTTTTCCAGTGGGCTGAGGATAGGTGTGAGCAGTGTTCGAGAGGGCTTGCGAATGATGTGCACATGTTCTGGTCCCACCCCAAGTTAGTGGGTTTTTCGGAGGCTTTTGTTGAAACCCCATGGGCAGGATTCTCCGACCCCGCGCCGGGCCCTCCGATTCTCTGGTGACCTGAGAATCGGCGCCATTGGCGCCAGCGCAGTGCCGGTCAGGGGCCGTTGAAAGTGCCCCCCCCCCCGGCGATTCTCCCCGTGCGAGGCGCCAAGTGCCCGTAGAGTTAGGCCGAGTCACGCCGGTGCCGTTCTCGTGTGGCCCAAACCGGCGGGATCTCGCTGTTCATGTTGCGGGGGCGGCCTGGTGGGGTGGGAGAGAGCCTACTGATCGGTGTATGAGCTTATCCTGGTGGTGGCCTATGTTCCTCTGCGCCGGGCCCTGTAGCTCTCTGCCATGTTGCCTCGGGGCCGGTGTGGAGAAGGCAACTAGCGTGCATGCGTGAACTCGCGCTGGCCGTAGTGCGGATGCGCAAACTCGCGCTGGCCGTAGTGCGGATGCGCGAACTCGCGCCGGCCGTAGCATGCATGCGCGGACCCGCAGTGCCTGTTCTGACGTCGGTATCGGCAGCTGGAGCAGCGTCAGGCTCTCCAGTGCCGTGCTGGCCCCCTGTGTGGTGCGGGATCACTGATCCTAGGGGCCTGTTCACGCCATCGTAAAACGCTCCGGCGTTTACAACGGCATCAACACTTAGCCTCAGGATCAAAGTATCCCGCCCCATACCAACAATTTTAAATGTGGATTTGGAGCCCTGCCCATTTGTTGCAATATTCGGGGTGTCGGACCAGCCGGAATTAAGGACGGCGGAAGAGTTGGCTTTGCCTCCTGGCTGGCTTGGCTGCAGTTCCTGCTGAGTTGGAGACAGGCGGCACCGCCCAGTGCCTCAGCATGGCTGGGTGACTTTATGGAGTTTTTGCATCTCATGAATGTTAAGTTAAGTTCACAATGAGAGGAGCGATTGATGGGTTCTATCGCAGATGGCATCCATTTGTATTGCATTTCAGGATCTGGTCACTGTTAGCTGTTAGGACAGCGGGTGGTGGGGAAGATATTCTAATTGTTGGGGAAGGGTTGTTTTTGTTTGGTATGGTTTGTTGACACATGCTTTATTGTTTAACTGTTACTTATGTATAAAATGTTCACAAGACACAAATAACAATAGAACATTACATCGCAGTGCAGGCCGGGCCCTGTAGCTCTCTCCTCCCCCCCACCCCCCCCCCCCCCCCCCGTAACTTTATTGTTTTTTCATCCGTATGTTTATACAATCACCATTTAAATGCCCTTAATGTTGCCGAGTCCACTACTGTTGCAGGCAGGGCATTCCACACCCTCTCTACTCAGAGTAAAGAACCTACCTTTGACATCTGTCCTATATCTATCCCCCCTCAATTTAAAGCTATGTCTCCTCGTGCTAGCCATCACCATCCGAGGAAAAAGGCTCTCACTGTCCACTCTATCTAATCCTCTGATCATCTTGTATGCCTCAATTAAGTCACGTCTTAACCTTCTTCCCTCTAATGAAAACAGCCTCAATTCCCTCAGCCTTCCCTCATAAGATCTTCCCTCCATACCAGGCAATATTCTGGTAAATCTCCTCTGCACCCTTTCCAATGCTTCCACATCCTTCCTATTATGCGGCAACCAGAACTGCACACAATACTTCAAATGCGGCCGCACCAGAGTTTTGTACAGCTGCAACATGACCTCATGGCTCCTTCTCTAATAACTCAATAAAGGTTTGTGAGGCATGACCTACCCTTCACAAAACCGTGTTGACTATCCCTAATCAAATTATTCCTTTCTAGATGATTATAAATCCTATCTCAACCTGGGTGGCAACTTTCAGGGATCTACGTACATGGATACCGAGATCTCTCTGCTTATCTATACTACCAAGAATCTTACCATTAGCCCAGTTCTCTGTATTTCTGTAAGCCCTTCCAAAATGAATCACCTCACACTTTTCTGCATTAAACTCCTTTTGCCACCTGTCAGCCCAGCTCTGCAGCTTATCTATGTCCCTCTGTAACCTGCAACATCCTTCTGCACTGTCCACAACTCCACCGACTTTAGTGTCATTCGCAAATTTACTCACCCATCCTTCTACGCCCTCCTCCAGGTCATTTATAAAAATAACAAACAGCAGTGGCCCCAAAACAGATCCTTGTGGTACACCACTAGTAACTGAACTCCAGGCTGAACATTTCCCATCAACCACTACCCTCTGTCTTCTTACAGCTAGACAATTGCTGATCCAAACTGCTAAATCACCCTCAATCCCATGCCTCCGTATTTTCTGCAATAGCCTACCATGGGGAACCTTATCAAACGCTTTACTGAAATCCATATACAGCACATCAACTGCTTTACCCGCATCCACCTGTTTGGTCACCTTCTCTAATAACTCAATAAAGGTTTGTGAGGCATGACCTACCCTTCACAAAACCGTGTTGACTATCCCTAATCAAATTATTCCTTTCTAGATGATTATAAATCCTATCTCTTATAATCCTTTCCAAGACTTTGTCCACAACAGAAGTAAGGCTCACTGGTCTATAGTTACTGGGGTTATCTCTACTCCCCTTCTTGAACAAGGGGACAACATTTTCTCCAGTCTTCTGGCGCTATTCCTGTAGACAATGATGACATAAAGATCAAAGCCAATGGCTCTGCAATCTCCTCCCTAGCTTCCCAGAGAATCCTAGGATAAATCCCATCTGGCCCAGGGGACTTATCTATTTCACACTTTCCAGAATTTCTAACACCTCCTCCTTATGAACCTCAATCCCATCTCGTCTAGTAGCCTGTATTTCAGTATTCTCCTCGATAACATGGTCTTTTTCCTGTGTGAATACTGACGAAAAATATTCATTTAGCGCCTCTCCTATCTCCTCGGACTCCACGCACAACTTCTCAGTACTGTCCTTGACTGGGCCTACTCTTACCCTAGTCATTCTTTTATTCCTGACATACCTGTAGAAAGCTTTAGGGTTTTCCTTGATCCTACCTGCCAAGGACTTCTCATGTCCCTCCTGGCTCTTCTTAGCTCTCTCTTTAGGTCCTTCCTGACTAACTTGTAACTCTCAAGCTCCCTAACTGAACCTTCACGTCTCATCATTACATAAGCCTCCTTCTTCCTCTTGACAAGTGATTCAACTACTTTTGTAAATCACGGTTCCCTCGCTCGACCACTTCCTCCCTGCCTGACAGGTACATACTTATCAAGGATACGCAGTAGCTGTTCCTTGAACAAGCTCCACATTTCAATTGTGCCCATCCCCTGCAGTTTCCTTCCCCATCCTATGCATCCTAAGTCTTGCCAAATCGCATCATAATTGCCTTTCCCCAGCTATAACTCTTGCCCTGTGGTATGTACCTATCCCTTTCCATCACTAAAGTAAACGTAACCGAATTGTGGTCACTATCACCAAAGTGCTCACCTACCTCCAAATCTAACACCTAGCCTGGTTCATTACCCAGTACCAAATCCAATGTGGCCTCGTCCCTTGTTGGCCTGGATACATACTGTGTCAGGAAACCCTCCTGCACACATTGGACAAAAACTGACCCATCTAAAGTACTCGATATTTGGAAAGTTAAAGTCCCCCATAGCAACTACCCTGTTACTTTCGTTCCTATCCAGAATCATCTTTGCAATTCATTCCTCTACATCTCTGGAACTTTTCGGAGGCCTATAGAAAACTCCCAACAGGGTGACCTCTCCTTTCCTGTTTCTAACCTCAGCCCATACTACCTCAGTAGACGAGTCCTCATCAAACGTCCTTTCTGCCACCGTAATACTGTCCTTGACTAACAATGCCACACCGCCCACTCTTTTACCACCTTCCCTTAGCTTACTGAAACATCTAAACCCCGGAACCTGCAACAACCATTCCTGTCCCTGCTCTATCCATGCCTCCAAAATGGCCACAACAGCGAAGTCCCAGGTACCAACCCATGCTGCAAGTTCACCCACCTTATTCTGGATGCTCCTGGCGTTGAAGTAGACACACTTCAAACCACCTTCTTGCCAGCCGGTACGCTCCTGCGAGCTTGAAACCTTACTCATGATCTTACTACTCTCAACCACCAAAACCTCTTCAAGCTTGAAGAAGAGTGAAGAAAGAGCAAGAACTGTCAGAATGAACCCCTCAGATCCACAAACCACTTCCTAAGATATTATGACTGGACGAAAACCAGCCAGCCAGTTGCCTTCCAAACCCTTCCAACTCCCAGAACAAAAAGAATCAGGATAATTACTGGACACTCTTACGGCAATTGGAACAATCGAAGAGGAAGACCCATATCGGGAGAAACAACCAACTCCCCCATGAAGGGGAAGGGGTGTCAAACAAATCCTCATCAGGATAATACACTGTCAATCTGGGCCTGAAGAAAAAAGCGCAGCCAATCAAATAAGCTTAGCTCTGATTATGGAGGGCCTTCCTCGAACATAGCGAGGACAGAGCTGACCTAACCACCCACACACTTAACCACACCGCCCCCCGCCCTCCCACACCCCTCCTCCCCACTCCAGCTCAGCTCAACTTCCCCCAAAGGATATATTAGAATAAACAAACTGCGCACAAATCCAAAATCTAATAGCCAGCTTAACATGATATAACATTCTTAAATCAAGACAACAAACGGTGCAGAATATTACACCCAAAATATTTACTTCCCTTCAAGCAGATAAATTGACAGCATTACAGACAAGGTGATTATCAGGGAGTAAATCCAGGATAACATCGGAGGAGTGAGGTCGACCTCAGAATAAAGGTTTCTGATCAATGATAACTACCAGAATAATGTTGGAGATGATTCCAGGAATATTACAATGTTTAATTAATTTTAATTAGCAATGGATATGATTTCTGCTCAAACCGCATTCTCAGATCCTATTTCCATTGTTCTCTGGTGCAGGGTGTTACAATTAGAAATGAAAAACTCTCCAACCAGTTTGAGAAAATTACAGAGGAAAGCCGCCTCATTGGAGTAGATTTAGATGTAGCAGGACATCCAATAGAGTCTGCAGTTAGACATGCCCCATATTCTTTCTACCCCAAAAAGACTTGCCCACAAAGCAGCTGGAAGCACCAACAGCGAACACCAGGGTAGTAGGGCTCCAGGAGTGAACAGAATGACCAAAAGGTATCTCCTTAATAAAAGACCCTCTACCCTGACTCAACTGAAATAAACAAAAACATTGCAGTCACTCACCAGCGAGAAGAAGTATAGGGTTGAAAAAACTGAATGATATTAGTTTCTTGATGTTGCTAATAAACGGATCATCGGGGTTGTTGATGGAGTCGACGTCCACACTGAATGCAGTGCTGGTGACCACGTCCATACTGTATGTTCCAAAGACACTGACAGAAGAAAAAAGTTATTTGTTAACCAATTGTAACAGATGAAAGAAAAAAGATTTAGCCACTTGTTAGCAAAGACATAGTTAAACCATTACAGTACAACACAGAAACAGAGGACATGAGAAGTCTTTGGCAGGTGGGATCAGGGATAACCCTAAAGCTTTCTATAGGTATGTCAGGAATAAAAGAATGACTAAGGTAAGAGTAGGGCCAGTCAAGGACAGTAGTGGGAAGTTGTGCGTAGAGTCCGAGGAGATAGGAGAGGTGCTAAATGAGTATTTTTCATCAGTATTCACACAGGAAAAAGACAAAGTTGTCGAGGAGAATACTGAGATACAGGCTACTAGACTAGAAGGGCTTGAGGTTCATAAGGAGGAGGTGTTAGCGATTCTGGAAAGTGTGAAAATAGATAAGTCCACTGGGCCGGAAGGGATTTATCCTAGGATTCTCTGGGAAGCAAGGGAGGAGATTGCTGAGCCTTTTGCTTTGATCTTTAAGTCATCTTTGTCTACAGGAATAGTGCCAGAGGACTGGAGGATAGCAAATGTTGTCCCCTTGTACAAGAAGGGGAGTAGCGATAACCCCGGTAACTATAGACCAGTGAGCCTTACTTCTGTTGTGGTAAAAGTATTGGAAAGGTTTACAAGAGATAGTTTGTATAATCATCTGGAAAGGAATAATTTGATTAGAGATAGTCAACATGGTTTTGTGAAGGGTAGGTCGTGCCTCACAAACCTCATTGAGTTCTTCGAGAAGGTGACCAAACAGGTGGATGAGGGTAAAGCAGTTGATGTGGTGTATATGGATTTCAGTAAAGCGTTTGATAAGGTTACCCATGGTAGGCTATTGCAGGAAATACAGAGGCATGGGATTCAGGGTGATTTAGCAGTTTGGATCAGAAATTGGCTAGCTGATAGAAGACAAAGAGTGGTGGTTGATGGGAAATGCTCTGACTGGTGTCCAGTTACTAGTGGTGTGCCACAAGGATCTGTTTTGGGGCCGTTGTTGTTTGTCATTTTTATAAATGACCTGGAGGAGGGCGTAGAAGGATGGGTGAGTAAATTTGCAGATGACACTAAAGTCGGTGGAGTTGTGGACAGTGCAGAAGGATGTTACAAGTTACAGAGGGACATAG
Organism: Scyliorhinus canicula; assembly: GCF_902713615.1. Lineage (NCBI taxonomy): Eukaryota > Metazoa > Chordata > Chondrichthyes > Carcharhiniformes > Scyliorhinidae > Scyliorhinus > Scyliorhinus canicula. The sequence continues at coordinate 57,054,129 of NC_052160.1, read as the reverse complement.
ATAAGCTGCAGAGCTGGGCTGACAGGTGGCAAATGGAGTTTAATGCAGAAAAGGGTGAGGTGATTCATTTTGGAAGGAATAACAGAAAGGCAGGAGTACTGGGCTAATGGTAAGTTTCTTGGTAGTGTGGACGAGCAGAGAGATCTCGGTGTCCATGTCCATAGATCCCTGAAAGCTGCTACTCAGGTTGAAAGGGTTGTTAAGAAGGCATACGGTGTGTTAGCTTTTATTGGTAGAGGAATTGAGTTTCGGAGCCATGAGGTCATGTTGCAGTTGTACAAAACTCTGGTGCAGCCGCATTTGGAGTATTGTGTGCAGTTCTGGTCGCCATATTATAGGAAGGATGTGGAAGCATTGGAAAGGGTACAGAGGAGATTTACAAGAATGTTGCCTGGTATGGAGGGAAGATCATATGAGGAAAGGCTGAAGGACTTGAGGCTGTTTTCGTTAGAGAGAAGAAGGTTAAGAGGGGACTTAATTGAGGCATACAAGATGATCAGAGGATTAGATAGGGTGGACATCGAGAGCCTTTTTCCTCGGATGGTGATGTCCAGCGCGAGGCGACATAGCTTTAAATTGAGGGGAGATAGATATAGGACAGATATCAGAGGTAGGTTCTTTACTCAGAGAATAGTAAGGGCGTGGAATGCCCTGCCTGCAACAGTAGTGGACTCGCCAACACTAAACACAATCAAATGGTCATTGGATAGGCATATGGACGATAAGGGAATAGTGTAGAGGGACTTTAGAAGGGTTTCACAGGACGGTGCAACATCGTGGGCCGAAGGGCCTGTACTGCGCTGCAATGTTCTATGTTCTATGGTCGACGGATGTGCTTCCAACTCACACATGTGTGGCTGCTGACCAAAATATTGTACGGGGACAAAATGATGTCAGGACGCAGTCCTGGTTTTATGCATTTCTGGGTTGGGTGTGCGCCCGGACATTATACATAAAATTCTAGCCATAGTTAAATACGGTAGCACAGTGGTTAGCACAATTGCTTCACAGCGCCAGGGTCTCGGGTTCGATTCTCGGCTTGGGTCACTTGTCTGTGTGAACTCTGCACGTTCTCCCAGTGTCTGGTTGGGTTTTCTCCGGGTGCTCCCGCTTCCTCCCACAAGTCCCGAAAAGACGTGCTGTTAGGTCATTTCGACATTCTGAATTGTCCCACTGTGTGCCCGAACAGGTGCCGGAATGTGGTGACTAGGGGCTTTTCACAGTAGCTTCATTGCAGTGTTAATGTAAGCCTACTTGTGACAATAAAGATTATAAAAATCATTACAGAGAATGTACAGGACAGAAAGAGACTATTCAAACCAACTGGTCTTTGCCAGTGTGTTTATTCCAACATGGCTCCTCCCAACCAATGTTTGCATATCATTCTATTCTCGCAATAAAATTTCTACTTTAATGTATCAATGTCCGTTGCCTCTAACCACATGTCGTGATCCGCACTCTTAAGAATCTGGACGATGACAATTCTCCCGAGTTACCGATTGGATTTATGGGCGACTAGCACACAGACAGATATTACTGTCGCTCTCTCCTGAATATGGAAACGTTGGACTGGATTTTCACTGACTCAGGGTGACTCGGGAGCCCTTTAGAAATGCCAGCTGCGTTCCGATTCCAGAATTCGCAGAATCTCAGAATAAGACAGTGCAGAAGAGACCCTTCGCCCCATTGAGTCTACACTAATGCATGAAAAACACCGGACTGGCCTACCTAACCCCATTTGCCAGCCCTTGGCCCATAGCCTTGAATGTTGTGACGTGCCAAGTGCTCGTCCAGGTACTTTTTAAAGCATGTGAGGCACCCCACCTCTACCACCCTCCCAAGCAGTGTATTCCAGACCATCACCACCCTCTGGATAAAGTTTTTCCTCAAATCCCCCCCTAAAGTTCCTGCCCCTCACCTTGAACTTGTGCCCGCTCATAACTGACCCTTCAACTAAGGGGAATAGATGCTGCCTATCCACCCCCGTCAATCTTGTACACATCAATCAGATTATCTCTCAATCTTCTCTGCTCCAGCAAAAACAACCCAACAACCCAAGCCTATCCAACCTCTCTTCATAACTTAAATGTTCCATTCCAGGCAACATCCTCTTTAATCACCTCTGCACCCCCTCCAGTGCATCACATTCTTCCTATAATTTGCACACAGTACTCCAGCTGTGGCCTCACCAAAGTTCTATACAACTCCAACATGACCTCTCTGCTTTTGTAATCTATGTCTCGATTGATAAAGGCAAGTGTCCCGTTTGCCTTTTTCACCAGCCTATTACCCTGCCCTTCTATCTTCAGAGATCTATGGACAAACACACCAAGGTCCCTTTGATCCTCGGAAATTGTGAAATAGAGAATCTATCTCGACTTGGAGAGGCAAGGTCTGATCTGGATTAGTCAGCAAAACTTTGTCAGAGAGAGCAAGCCTAACAAAGTTGATTGAAATATTTTGAGCATGTGACCAGATGTGTCGATGAAGGTAGTGCAGTTGATATAGTTTACATGGATTTCAGCAAAGCCTTTGACAGGGCCCCACATTGTAACAAATGCACATGGGATATAGGGTAACTTAAAAAGGTGAATTCAAAATTGGCTGAGCTGTAGGAGACAGAGGGTGATGACGGACAGCTGCTTCAGTGACTAGAAGCCAGAGTCCAGAGGCATACCACAGGGATCAGTGCTGGGTCCCTTATGACTATGTGGGAAGTAGGATCAGTAAGTTTGCGGATGACATAAAGATTGGCTGGGTGGTTAACAGTGAGGTTGAGTGTCTTAGGTTACAAGACATAAATCTGGATGGTCAAATAGGCAGAAAAGTGGCAGATGGAATTTAATAGTGTCATGCCATTCAGTTAATACTTCCTGGTCACATTACTCCTTCCAAAGTATATCATCTCACAGTTTTCAGTATTAAATTCCACATGCTCAAAATATTTCAATCAAATTTGTTAAGCATGACCTCTCTGATAAAGTCTTGCTGACTATTCGAGATACTACCTTGACTCTCCAAGTGGAGATAGATTCTCTTTCAGAATTTTCCCAAATAGTTTCCCTATAACTAACGTGAGATTCACTGGTCATTAGTTCCCTGGCTTGTCTGTACAACCTTTCTTAAATAGCGGGATCACGTTAGCGGTTATCCAGACCTCTGGTACCTCCCCCGAGGCCAGAGAGAAATTAAAAACTTACCCCATTGTGGGGATAGGCGTGTTATAGTCCTCCACCGTATTCATGAAGTTAGGCCAGCTTCTAAAACAAGGTTCACAGCCCCACGGCAGAGGCGTGAACCATATTCTGCATGAGTAGACTTTTTTAAAAAAACTTCAAAAAGGTTCTCTTCATGCTTCTCAGGTAAAAATATGCCCTCTGTCCCCCATGGCCCCACATGTACTCCCAGCCCAAGGTAAACCCCAAAACCATTCCAATGGCTCTTTATGCCCCTATGCCTGTTCACTGAGCAGATGCAATTAACCCAAAGTGACAGTAGGATGTTAGTTTAAAATAAATACTCATTGATAATTTTCCACTTTAAGAAAATTCTTTTTTTTTCCCCAGCAGGCAAATGGATTTCTGGGCTTTCAGCCAAATCTCGTGAAGGATCCCTGGTTGATAGCCCAAGCACCTGAGCACTAGAGAAAACACTGCTATCAATTTCAATGTTTACTTACACAAGATGAGGAGGTTTAAAGAAGTTAAAGTGCTTGCAGTTTCAGCTATTGAAAATTTAAAGGGTTTGGATGTTTGGCATTTTTATTGTCCTGTGGTAAAAAGGAGGGGTGGGATTCTCCCAACGGGCAGCTAGGTGCCGACGCCGGAGTAAAAACGGGAGTGTTTAATTCTGGTGTCGCCCCCCCCCCCCCCCCCCCACAACAGGCCGCACTGGGATCCTTCAACGTCGAGTTCCGCCGGCTCAGAGGATGTTAGAACGGCACCGGTGGGACTCAGCCTTTTGTTGACGGCCGCTCAGCCCATCCGGCCCAGAGAATCAGCATATCGGCCCGTGCTGGAGAGTCGGCGCATACCCCGACCGGCGCTGCGCCGAGCACGCCGGCGCCGATTCTCCACATTGTGGAGAATTGCGTCCCGCGTCGGGGCAGTGTGGCGCGATTCGCACGGTGGGGTACCGATTCTCCAACCCGGCGGGGGTCAAAGAATTCCATCTGAGGTTTTTATGAAAGTGGAAAATGAATGACTGTATAGTTGAAAGTTTTTTTTAATACATATCCTACAAAACTATAGGGTCACTGTTTCTGTATAACGTCTAGGGGTAAATGGGCATGGATATGTGATGTTTGGCCTTAACATGGCATGGGGGAGCCAGGGTCGTGGGGGAGCCACGGTGGTGGGATAGATGAGGCATTGGTGGAAATGGGGGCATGGGGTGGGGGGTGAGGGCTGTAGAGCACTTTTTTATTTTAACTGGGATACGGTCCCATAGCTCCAAGGTGGGCCTCTTAACAGCCTGTCTCAGCAATCCAGCAACCGCTGTGACTGCCCCAGACTATTTTTCAGGTCAGCTGCCCAATGCCAAGGGCGGGTGTGGTCTTCAATGAAGATCCCACCTTTGTGGGCACTTTCTTCCAAGGCAGGTGAGCCGATCCAGGAATTTTACGACTCTTGCTACCCACTTTAGTGATGAAACCAGACTGATTCAGGGGATGGCGGGACTGTCATATGAGGAGAGATTGACTAGTTTGGGATTGTTCTCGCTGGAGTTCAGAAGAATGAGGGGGGGGGATCACAGAGACTTATAAAATTCTAACAGGACTAGACAGGGTAGATGCAGGGAAGATGTTACCAATGATGGGTGTGGCCAGACCCAGGATTCACAGTCTGAGGATTCGGGGTAAACCATTTCAGACAGATATAAAAAGAGACATTTCTTCACATGAAGAGTGGTGAGCCTGTGGAATTCATTACCACAGGAAGTAGTTGATGCTAAAACTTTGAATATATTCAAGAGGCGGCTAGATATAGGACTTGGGGAGAATGGGATCAAAGGCTATGGGGAGAAAGCGGGATTAGGCTATTGAATTGGATATCTATATATCTGTGAAAACTCAGGCCATTTTTTCTATGTTTACCCTATCAATTGGGATAGAAGCAATATAAAAAGGGCAGAGAGGAGAAAGAGTCTCTAGCGTAGATATGAGATTTTTGTTTTTTCAAAACAGCAGTATATTTGCAGTCCGGTGAGAAAGGTGACATTGTTTGATCCGGTTCTCTGAATGAGATAGGCCAAGTGTCAGTAAGGGAACATTTAGTGTACTGTGATCACGTATCCTAAGGCTTAGGTTACTATAAGCAAAGAAATAGGAGCAATCCCACGTAAAAATAATTAATTGGGGAATGACCAACTTCAATGGCATGAGGACAGATCTGGTCCTGATAAATTTGAGTCAAAGACTGACGGGAACAACTATCACAGAACAATGGGCTGTCTTAAAGAGGAGATAGTTTAGGTTTAGTTGAGGTTTATTCCCACAAGGGGGAGAGGTCAGGTAAATAAATCCAGAGATCACTGGATGATAAAAGACAGAGAGCAAGGTGAAGCAGAAAAATAAGTTCATTTGGCAGATGTCAAGTGGATAATATAATGGAGAATCAGGTTCATAATAAAAGGTTCAGAGGGGAATTAAGCTAATATAAAAAAAGAACTCTACCTATTATAGGAATATAAATAATTTAAAAAATGGCAAAAGGAGGAGTGGGGCCAATTAGGGACGTAAAAAGGGACTTGCTTGGGCAGGGAGCATGGCTCAGGTACTAAATGGGTATGTTGCATTTGTCTTTAACCAGGAAGAAGATGTTGCCGAGGTTATCGTGAAATAGGAGGCAATAGATACACCGAATGGGTTAAAAATTGATCAGTAAGATGTATTGGCCACAGATGAGATGTATCCAAGGATACAGAAGGAAGCAAGAGTGAAAATTGTAGTGGCACTGGCCATAATCTCCCAAAACCTCTTAGAAAGAGGGGTGGTGCCTGAGAACTGGAGAATTGTAATGTTACACCTTTGATTGAAAAAGGTTTAAGGAAATGCCCAGCAACACAAAGCCAAAATCAAAGGGACATTGGAGAGATCTAGAGTGTAACTCATCCACCTTCTGGACCATCGATGTTATCCAGTTGGGGGTGGGATGGGAATAAATAGAATGATTGAAACTCCACTCGAGGATAGTAAGCTGTATCTGGCTTTACAGAATGGAAGTTGCATGTTTATCAGCTGCAGTGAGAAGTTAGTCCGTCCCATCGCAACCCCCACCGAGAAAAAGGTAAAACTGGTTCACACAGCTAAGTTCATGGAAGCATCAGTGAGCATCGCATTAATTTCACCGAGAACAGTAAGAATCAGAAAGTCCTCGAAGCAAAGTGAAACTGATTTAATGAGTGAAGAAGGGTGTGTGATGGAGGAAGGCAGGTTTGCCATCCAACAGACAAATTACTTGTCATAATATACACACAAGTATATGATGGTGCATAGACAGACGCTGACTGACACACTGAATGACCAATCAACACACAGAACACAGCAGCCAATCACCAGACAGGACACGGCCACTATAAAGCCAGAGGGCACTAGTTTTCCCACTCTCTTGGGATGCAGCCTCTGAGACAGCCAGAGCCCGTGATCAGCAACACGAACATCTACCATGTGCTAGCAGTATAGTCTGGTCAGGTTAGCCTCAGGTCTCCAGTCAACTCAACATAGTGTCAACCCACAGTGCAAGTATGTTTAACAGCTCATAGTTAAATAAAATAGAGTTGTACTTCTACAAGTGTTGGTAGCCTGTCTCTATCACTGCTATGATAAACACAGTCGTCACAGACCCAGCATACCCAACACATCATTACTCACTCCTTCATGTCGGCAGATTCATTCAGCTTTGCTTTCTTTTCTGCATTTTTCACAAGATTTTCTGCGTAGTGCTTGATTATTGGACACATCTGGGGAACAAAAAGAAAATAGCGGACAATGTACAGGATGTACACAAAGCTGGTCGAGACCCAAATATGGTGGTCTGTATCCCTGGAGATTTCACCAGATTTCATACAGCAATGGGACATTTTACACTCAGCTTCTCCTCAGAAAAATCTTCCCATCACTTCAAGATTACCTCGACTAGCAAAAGTAATCCATGGCTCCTCAATCTCCAAACAAACTGTCCGCAACTCTGCCCAGTTCCCTAAACCTCACCAATCTTGAACACAATACTTTGTCGGAGAGACTATATGCACACTCCTTCAAAACTAATGCCATCTTGTGCTAAATCTTACACTCATTACCTGGTCTTCACTCAATGGAATTTCAGAGCTTCAGCTGCAACTCATGAGAGTTTGGTGAAAAGCACATGTATGTATGTGGTCACTCTGCAAGTTAAGTGGACGCAGGAAGAGAGGGATCGAGTACCACCAGGCACTTCAGTCGAAAAATGCAGGTAGTGTTAGAATCCTCTTGAGTATATCTCACTCTCCAACCAGTATTTCAGTTTTAAATTCTGATGAAAGTGATCATCTGGGGAGTGCAGCCAGAACCAGTCCATGGCACCATAGCTGGCTCAACCATACAGGAGGACGTGCTTGTTAGGTGAATTGGACATTCTGAATTCCCCCTCTGTGTTCCCGAACAGGCCCCCCCAAGTGTGGCGACTAGGAGATTTCCACAGTAACTTCATTGCAGTGTTACTGTAAGCCGACTAGTGACATTAATAAAGATTATTAGATTATTATTAAGCAGACTGGAAGAGCAATGGTGATAGGTGGTTCCATAGTTCGGGGAACGTACAGGCATTTCTGCAGCTGCAGGAAGGTATGTTGCCTCCCAGGTACCAGGGTCAAGGATGTCACTGAGTGACTGCAGAGCACCCTGGTGGGAGGGTGAACTTCCAGCAGTCATGGTATCAATGACATAGGAAGAAGAGGAGTATGTGGTCCTGCAGGCAGAGTTTAGCGAGCTAGGGAGGCAATTAGCAAGCTTACTGAAATTGGCATTGGAGGCAGGTTGCTAAACTCATTACCCTGGTTGGCGCAGATGATTTTGGCGTATGTCCTCTGGTCGGCAGGCCCAGAGCAGGCACTGCCCAGGGGACTCGCTTGGCAACACTGCAACGCAACACTGAGTAGACCTTGGGATGGAGCAGAGTTCTGGCAGAGAGAGGCTGGTGCCTCATCCGGGGCTCCGTGAGAAGAGTCTAAAGAGACAGCTCAGCTGCCACCTGGTCTACCATTGTGTGTTGAATCCTCACCTCCTTTCTCACCAATGAAGGATGGACAACCATGAGGGACACTGGTTTGTGCCTCCTTCTCAGACACAGGCATTGGCCTCCCGAGGTCAGTGCCTGTGTGAGGGCTTGCAGGTCCAAGTTCAATGTCAGTAATGTGCATCATTGTGCTCCTGGATTTCTGGACATCTCCCCGCTTAACATCCAGCATTTTCTGCTTTATGTACAACTCCAGAGGTTCATCATCTCCCTCAGACTCCACAACACTTGTCCCAGCAGTCCTCTGATTGCTGACGCACTGGTCACTCCCTACCTCCACTAATTTCCCACGTGTGCATGAAGCACCCTCACTACTCTCTTGACAAGTCACAGCCACGGCATGTGTGTAATCTTCGCTGGTGCTGAGAAATGGGTGTGCCACGCATGCATTGCTTGAAGTCTCGGTGGTTCGTCGCAATTGACCTCAATTGCATTGAGTTTTCTCAGTGCTTGGCACATAAATGAGGTGTGATGATGGAGCAGAGCCTCATCACCTTTACCCTGAATGCCACACACTTCAGCCCAATGGACTCATACCATCCTCAAGAGACGGCAACCAGTCCACGGCCTGATAACCTTCCTCCTTGCTCTCCCTCAAACTTTAGGGCTCCCAGCTCATGGCTGGAGAAGTTTTGCCAACTTTGGCAACCCCCACCAGCAGTGACAGATTGCTCTCGATTGTTGTGGCTGTTTTTCCTGTCAGTCAGTGTAGAGCTCGAGGGCTGAAACCTTCATCTCAAAGGCCATGCCATGCTGCACCCCGCAACTTAAACCCCCTCCCCTTGGAGAACTGAACCTTTCAAAGAGCAGAGGCTTCTAAATTCATCTCACCAGTCTTGGGTTGCACTGGCACATGCATGTTCAGAGGTTCTTGATTGCAACCAGGGATCCACCCTCCTCAGTGCCCCATTCAGCTTACCCATGCCAAGCGCAGATCATCACTGAACCTTTTCCCGCATTGGATCCAAGTTCTTCTGACACGGTCAAGGCTACTGAATCTGCTGATTCCGGATTCCTCAATTTATGCCCTCGTGGTGAGGTGGGTTGGCTTCCTCCTCCCATCTCTCATTGACAGCATGTCCCTCTTTTGCATGGCTGCCTCCACCAGGACTCAGAGGTAGTCACTCGGGACTGGGGCTAGCTGCCCGAACTCCACCCCATCTGCTGTGGCCTTCTGCTGCTGTCGTTGCGAGATCAGGATTATTCTGCGGCCTGTGGCGGATATTTTTGAAGTTTGCGGCAGGCTGACATTTGAAGGGCGCCTGCCTCACTAATTCTATTATGATTAGTCCTGGTTGTCTGAGTTCCAATTGGATCTGGCAGGGCCAGCATTCAAAACCAATTCGGAGGCTGACGCAGAATCGGAACTGCAGACCAGAATTAGAGGAATAGAGATATTTCGGAATGTTGTAGAACTGGAGATTACAGAAGAAGGAAGGAGTGAGGCCACGGAGGGATTTGAAAAACAAAAATTAAGGTTTTAAAATTTGACTGGGAGATGGGCGGTGATGAAGAAATGAGACTTGCTGTGAGCTAACACACAGGCAGAGTTTAGGGTGAACTCAAGTTACTTAGTATTTTAACTTCATACCTGACAGTTCCTAGAGTGTATCAGCATTTACCCTCAATAAATTAAGTAAATTTTCTCGGATTAAAGGGTCGTTATTTTGGGTTCTTGTGTTTGAGTTCGAGTTAAGGGTTTTTGTTTGTATTTTTTGTAACTTGTATAAGAAAATGTTCAAATTTTGAATAAAAACATTTTCAAAAAAAAAATCAAGACAATTATTATTGGATGATTTTGCACCCTTACCTCCATACCTAATCTTACATACCATAAGTAAAAACACAGGTAAATGATCAATCTATTGGGGAGTGGGATGGGGCTCTGTTACCTCTTTCAGCCTCCCGCTGGTGAAGGTTGGGGAAAGCACACTTCGGATCCTCTTCCAATGGTCATCTTCAACCACGAGGATGGATTCAGTCAGTGGCCCATTCAGACCAAAATTCTACAAGAAAAGTAGGAAGACAAATATAATTGAATAAAAATAAACAAAATGTTATTCATAATCTCTGCTAAAGCTGCACAGAGTGTTCTGAAAACAAAATGTTAATTCATAATTTCCATGTTCACAGGGTGAATGGTGAGGGATAGTGTGGAGGAGGGGGAGCAACTGGATCCCACTGTGCCTTTTCTGGGCACAATGCAGGGGGAAAATATGGCAAGATGTTTCCCTCACCCCAAGGGTCCCTGAAAGGCACCCAATGCCATATTGGGTAAGGTGAGCCTCAGGCCTCTCTGGTGGCCCCGCAGCATACATTAGAAGGGGCCTAACCCTCTTTTCAGGACTAATTCTGGATACGTGCAATCCTGATTTACACATACTGGGTGCCAGTCCTTTGATTCCTTGTGTTGTTATGGGCCAGGGTTTAGAGAACCCCAAAGTGTATCATGGAGTTCACATGACCCACAACTTTTAATAGATTGTGGTATGGGGCGCACACGGCCCACACGGTGTGGTACAGCAGAAATGGAAAAGTATTTTTTAAAGCAAAACAATGTTTGTTCTATGAACTCAAATTAACCTTTTTAAAACATACAGTGAACATCTTAGCAACCCATAATTCAAATATAACCCCCAAAGAATACAACACTAAGTAATCCTTAAGCTGTCCTTTTAACATCCACAAAACTTTTAAAAAAATGTTTAACAGAAGCATATCAGGTTAAAGTCACTACTGAGAGCAGTTATTACTTTTAAATCACCAAAGGATCGATTTACAGTTTTTAGATTACAGAGCGAGAGACTGATGCCCCTTCTGGCTGTGACTGCAGCTATCCAGCTCTGAAAATGAAACTAAAACACACCCTGCAGCAAACAGCCTAAAACGAAAGTAAAAGGCCGACAGACAGCCCAGCTCCACCCACTCTCTGACATCACTGTAATAATAAACACCAATTTCTTAAAGGTACTCTCACTACAGATATTTATATACTTACCCATTTATAAACACCTATTTCTTTAAGGTACTCTCACATGACAGTGTGGACTAACCAAAGATTCCCAAGTTCAGCTAACAATTAACAGCATGTTGCAGCTCATGTTAATTCAGAGGCCAAAGGAGCACAAGTACACTGCCTAACTCCATTTCAACACTGTCAGCCTATCTTCCTCCTGTCCCCCCCTCGCTCTAAGAGTCACTGCTGGAGCTGCAGCTGACCCATATGGGTAACCAGCAAAACCATCATTGGTAGCTCACCAGAATTATTCCAATGATGCCCAAGGTCCCAATTTAGGATGAACTTCTTGGCCTATTTCATAGAATCATTACAGCACAGAAGACTATTTGACGCATTGGGCGAAATTCTCCCATCGGGAGATTAAGTGCCGACGCCGGAGTGAAAACCAGAGTGTTTCACTCCGGTGTCGGAGGCCGCTCCTCACCCCCTATTCTCCCACCCCCAGGGGGCTAGGAGCGGCACCGCATCAATTACGCACGGCGGGCCTTGGTGCTGCGTCAAAGCGGCGCCGCGTAAATTACATGGCCGGCGGCGCGTAAATGACGTCACCCGCACATGCGCAGGTTGGCCAGCGCCACGCCGCGCATGTGCGGTTGCCGTCCTCCCCGCGGGCGCCCCGCAAGACATGGAGGATTGATCTTGCGGGGCGGCAGAGGAAAAGAGTGCGTCCTTTAGAGACGCCGGCCTGCCGATCGGTAGGCACCAATCGCGGGCCAGACCCCTACTGAGCGCCCCCAGTGCTCGATCCTCTCCCCCCCCCCCCACAGGCCGTACATGCAGCGTTCGCGCGCTGTTCACGCCGGCAGCGACCAGGTGTGGTTGCCGCCGGTGTGAACCCATCGGATTGGGCAGGCCGTTAGAAATGGCGAGCGGCGATTCTCCGAGTGGCCTGTCGTGAAACGCGGCATGCCGTTTTGGGGGGGGGGGGAAATCACATGCGGGTGCCAGGGCAGCGTGGCGAGAATCGCCCGGCATTTCCGCGATTCTCCCACCTGGCGTGGAGGTCGGAGAATTGCGCCCATTGTGTCTGTACTGGTTCTGCCATGGAGCTATTTACATACTGCCACTCATCCACACTCTCTCCATATCCCTTCCTTTCAGATATTCAGAAAATGTAGAGAAAAAAAATCACATCACAGAAAGAGGCCACTCTGGCCCATCAAGTCTGCACCAGCTGGATAATAGGCCGCACAGCCTCGTCTCATTTTTGGGCACTTGATCTGTACCCTGGAGTTTACCAAAAATCAGGTGCATATCTGCAAATCATTCAAATAAGTCGAGGGTTTCTACCTCTACTATTCTTTCAGGCAGTGAGTTCCAGAACCCTGCCACCCTCTAGATGAAAAATGTTTTCCTAATTTTCCCTTCAAATCTTTCTACCAATCATTTCAAATCAGTGATGGGCAGCCTATGTTAGTGAGTGAGCTGCATGAAATTGGGCAAGTCGATTAACCGTAACTTCATGAATAAGACTGTCAGAAATACTCGGGGCTAAACTGCTTGTCTCAAATTGTTCAAATTAATAAAACAGGAGCACAAGTGGGAAGAGAGAAGAGTCAGGAAGAATCAGAACAATGACTCTAGCTCGTTCCAGGACCTATAGTTATTGGGTTACAACTACTACAAAGAGCAGATGAAATGTTAGATACTTGTAAAAAAAATATTCAATTTCAATACATAGAGGAAATAATCTATATGTGCTGCCAGGAATATAATTCATATATTAATATGCTCTATATCAGGAGTTGAAAAATGAAAAATGAAATGAAAATCGCTTATTGTCACGAGTAGGCTTCAAAGCAGTTACTGTGAAAAGCCCCTAGTCGCCACATTCCGGCGCCTGTCCGCGGAGGCTGGTATGGGAATTGAACCGTGCTGCTGGCCTGCTTGGTCTGCTTTAAAAGCCAGCGATTTAGCCTTGTGAGCTAAACCAGCCCCTAGTTGCATACATTCATTCAATCTCCATAATAATAAAAAAATAATCTGTAGTGTTCCAATAGGCATCAGGTTGCTTCACATTTTAGGATTTCTTACTTCTTAACTGGTGCTATTTTTTCATTGCTTTTAATTAAATCATTTAATTCACATTTCAAATCTGACTGTTCCCACAACTCCCAACAACTGTGGGTTGTTAATAATAAACAAGCTTTACACTGTTTTCCCTCCTGAAGAACAGTCTAACCCAGGACCTCACAAAATTATCATAGGGTTCCTCACTCATAGGATATTGTACCTTTTGGTTACCATTAATAAATCTCTCTTCCGTGCAGGGTCTGGAAACCCTGTCAGAATTCTAGACAATTACACCCTCCGCTCTCCGGGTGCAAATTCCAGGCAACAAACCAGATAAAGCTTGAGCAACGTACACCTTCTATTAATAATAATCTTTATTGTCACAAGTAGGCTTACATTAACACTGCAAATGAAGTTACTGTGAAAAGCCCCTCGTCGCCACATTCCGGCACCTTTTCAGGTACCCAGAGGGAGAATTCAGAATGTCCAAATTACCTAACAGCACGTCTTTCGGGACTTGCGGGAGGAAGCTGAAGTCCAAGCAGACACAGGGAGAACGTGCAGACTCCACACAGACAGTGGCCCAAGCCGGAAATCGAACCTGGGACCCTGGAGCTGTGAAGCAACAGTGCTACCCACTGTGCTACCGTGCTGCCGATTCTACCTAACAACATGGGCGAGTCCAAAACCTCCAATGGTCAAACTTGGACAGATAACCAATGGGAATTTGATTGAACCCAGAGCTGAAAACAGGGGACTAGTTCACAACATCAGCCCACAAGACAGATTTTTGATCTACAAGGGAGTCAAAGGCAGGAATGTGGAGTTATGGTCACAATCAGATCAGGCATGATCCTAATCAATGGTAGTGGATGCTCTAGTGGAAATAATCTATATGTGCTGCCAGGAATATAAATCATACAACCAGATCAGGTATGATCCTAGTCAATGGTTGAGGCCTATATCCACTCCTATTTCTGATTATCTTACAGGGCTCCTCCCACCCTGACACATGCAGCTTTGGATTGATAAGCTTGACAATTGTTCTGCACACCACGAGGTTAGAACTCCCAGATAGAAAAAACATCTGAATCAAGTTATAATCCAGCTGAAACACCAGAGAAGCATGTTTAAATAATCAGATAAAGTGAACAAAGTTTACTGCAGGCATGAGAAAAGTGATAACCCTCAGTTTAGGTCAATACTTACCCGCCTGTTGGTGAACAAAGTGTAAAACTCTTTTATCAAGATGGTTTTAATCAGGTCAGGATCCAGGATGACGAGAATCGGCTGACGCCCATCATAAATCCTAAAGAAAGAGGCAGAAGTGTTAGAAAGTGAATCTGGGCCATAGATAAAGTGTCGAGTCTGACAAGGGGGAACGGCCTGGGCAAACCCCACTCATGTAGACTTCCTACAACCACTTTGTGTGCTCTTTACAGTTAGGTCTCCATCACTATTATTATGGGCCAGGGTTTAGAGAACCCCAAAGTGTATCATGGAGTTCACCTGACCAACAACTTTGAATAGATTTTGGTTATGGGGAGCACAAAGGCCCCCTCTACAGGTGTGATGCAACAGAGATCTAAAATACTTTTAAAATAAAATAATGTTTATTATATGAATCCAGTTAACATTTTATAAACCCACAGCAAACATCTTAACAACTATCAACTCAAATACTTCCCCCAAGGAATACAGTACTCTATAAGTAACCCTTAATCTTTCCTAGAAACATCCATAAGACAAATACACTCTTTAACAAAGCCAGCAGGTTAAATTCTCTACTGAGAGCAGTTTCACTTTTAAATTAGCAAGTGGTCTGAAGACATTCTTTTCATGCAGAGAGATCAAAATTACACCTTGTTTGGCTGGATGCAGCTCCAACTCTGAAAACGAAACTAAACACACACTGTAGCTGCCAGCTCAAAAACAAAAGTAAAAGCAGACAGACAGCCCAGCTCACCAACACTCTGACACCACTGCAGCTATTTGATAAACACGCACTTCTCAAAGGTACATCCACTACAGTTCATAGAATTTACAGTGCAGACGGAGGCCATTCGGCCCATCGGGTCTGCACCAGCTCTTGGAAAGAGTACCCTACCCAAGCCCACACTTCCACCCTATCCCCATAACCCAGTAACCCCACCCAACACCAAGGGCAATTTTGGACACTAAGGGCAATTTAGCATGGCCAGTCCACCTAACCTGCACATCTTTGGACTGTGGGAAGAAACCCGAGCAAACCCACACACACACAGGGAGAACGTGCAGACTCCACACAGTGACCCAAGCCGGGAATCGAACCTGGGACCCTGGTGCTGTGAAGCAATTGTACTAAACACTATGCTACCGTGCTGCCCAATATTTGATAAACACACATGTTTGAAAGGTTCTCTCACATGACACTATAATGGACACTAAGGGCAATTTAGCATGGCCAGTCCACCTAACCTGCACAGGAGCATTTGACCTCACTTCAGCATTACAGCCGTAGGTCAAGTGTAGTTAGAATCAGGAATTCTGAGTCCAACTGACATCAGAATGAAGATGAGAGTTCACTTTGCCGCACTTCAGATTCTCACACCCAATTTATAATCCACAATTATGTAGTATCTCGCACGGCACATAGGGCTGGGTTAATGATAGTCCCTATGTGGCTCAAGGACCTTGCATTCCCCAGTTAACTAGGGGTGGGAACTGTTGTATACAAGGTCAGCCTGACTAGCACAGACCTCCAGAAAGAGAAAGGACTGGTGAAGCCTAACTCGGTCCCGAGTGTATCTACGTTTCTGGATTTGGATTTGTTTATTGTTTCGTGTACCGAGGTACAGTGAGAAGTATTTTTCTGCATGCAGCTCAAACAGATCATTTAGTACATAAAAAGAAAAGAAAATACATAATTAGGGCAACACCAGGTACACAATGTAAATACATAGATACCGGCACCGGGTGAAGCATACAGGAGTGCAGTATTAGTCAGGTCAGGTCAGTCCACAAGAGGGTAATTTAGGAGTCTGGTAACAGCGGGGAAGAAGCTGTTTTTGAACATGTTGTGAATAAACTCATCTGACTCCGTTGCCTTTACTAAACTGGCAACAAACACCTAGCTGTCGCCGTTCACCTCTGCCACCTGTTGTGACTTTCGCTTGCTTGGAACTAAGGTATGCTTTGCTCGCTCACTATGGATGTTTGGACGCTTTTGACCCTGCGATAGAGTCCTGGCCTCAATACACGGAATGTCCCCTTCATTTCTTCAGGGCGAATAATATAGAAAGTGAACACCAGACAGCAATTCTGCTAAAGACCTGCGGTGCACACACTTTGGGATTATTCAGGACCTTACCTTTCTGGCGAGGCCCGATACCGCTGTGTTTGACCAATTAATTATGCTGGTGGGGAACCACTTCAACCCGACGCCCTCTATCATCGTACAATGGTACAGATCTAATATGGTGGTGCAAGCAGAAGGGGAGTCAGTCGCTGAATATATTTCCCAAACACATAAAATTGCTGAGCGATTATTGTGATTATGGAACCGTGTTAGCTGATATGCTGAGGGACTTTTTAGTCTGCGGCATTAATAACCACGATATCCAGAAACGTCTGCTTAGTGAAGGTTCCCTGACTTTTCAGCAGGCATTAAAAAATCACTCTCTCGCAGTAAATCGCAGCCCGGAAATACAGAAGCTGCAAGCAACGGAAGTCAGTATCCCCAAGCACCATCCCCTCGCCCCTCCACGGGTGGACTGCACGAGACTGCCGGAAGATGGCCTTGTCATCAGAAGCACCCTTTCCGGACTCCAATGGAGCTGTCAAACTCCAACGGAGCTGACAGTGCCCCCTGTGCCAAAGTGTGGCCGCCGACCCCGTGCTCGCACCCACCATGTTGATGACCCTGAAGAGACTGACGCAGACTCGAAGATGCAGCTGAATTGCCTGACCTCACCTGCGTGGTCCTGTCCGAATTCTAGTGCTGCTGCATCTGTTGTCCAGCTCAACATTTACGACCGAATTTGCCTTGGGGTGCCTTGGGGTGACTGAATTGTATTTGTTTATTTCAACTTCCCGCCTGGCCACCTATGCTGGGGAGCAGCTGTCCACTCTCATCTTCACCTGCGAGTATCTATCTCTTCGCATCCCCTCCCCGTGGTGCAGGAGGACTGGCCCTGTCTGTTCGACCGTGACTAGCTGCACCGGCTGCGCCTTGACTGGCCGCGGATCATCCAGGTGTAATCGGAGGGTTTACAGGCTGTGTGGCGGAAGTTTCCTGACGTTGTTGGACTTGGCCTCGAGAAGATAAAAGGGGCCGGATCAAAGATCCGGGTAGACCCGCAGACTGAACCTCGTTATTTCAGGGCATGGACGGTGCCCTACGCGCTTGTGGGAAAGGTAGAGGATATATTGAGCGCCTTAGAATCATTCGGCCAGTTCAGTTTGCTGACTGGGCAGCGCCGGTGGTACCAGTCATGAAACCAGACCAATCTGTTCGCCCGTGTGGCAATTATAAGCTCACCGTCAATACGGCATCTCGTCAAATTGAGGACATCGATGCCACATTGGCAGGAGATTCCACCTTTACCAAACTTGACACGAGTAATGTGTACTTGTAGCTCAAGCTCCATGAGGCTTGTATGAATATACTCATCTCCTGTTCAGCGTCTCCTCAGCCTGACCATTTTTCAGCGTGTGATGGTGGGGATTCTACTCGGCCTTTCCCGAGTTGCAGCCAATCTTAACGAGGTCCTCCAACAGGCGCAACGGAGGCCGAACATCTTCAGAACTTGGAGGTGGGTTGGGACACTTTTTCCGAGTATGGTGCCCACAGGGAGAAATGTGCAAGGGACGTTGTTTATTTGGATTACCGGGTCGACCGCAACGGCTTCCACCCAATGGCTGACAAGGTGCAAGGTGTTAATCAGGTTCTGACCGTGACGATTGCGACGGAGGTCCGTTCATTTTTGGGCCTAGTTCATTATTGCGGGCGTTGGTCTCCTCTAACGTTTTTACGCATTATTGTGCCGCCAGGCCCTCAGACTTGACCTGTAATGCCTATGGAATTGGCACAGTGCTCTCACACTGCATGGATGACTGCCTTGATCGGCCCATCGCTTATGCCTCTGGAATGCTGTGGAGTGCAACTGTGCTCATATTGAAAAAAAGAGGGCTTGGTGGCGATCTTCGGGGTCAAGTACTTTCACCAGTATGTGTACGGTTGTCATTATCTTTTACTGCAGTGAACCACAAGCCACTGCTGGCCTGCTTCGGGAAGACAAAGCAGTGCGGCCAATTGCATTGGCCTGCATACAGAGATAGGCCGTTCTTTTAGCAGCATATCAATACTCCTTGGAGCACCGCTCTGGAACTTCGATTGAGCACGTGGATTAATTGAATCACCTTCGGTTTCCTGAAAAGGTGGTCGATACCACCCACCCACGCACACTTCACAAAGTAGTGAAGGTCCGTAATTGGATTCACTGCCAGCAATGGCTGCGTTCATCCACAACCGGACGCGGTATGATCCCATTTTATCCAAAGTTCAACGTTTGGTTTTACCAGTGGTCCACGTCAACAATTCCCAGAGGAGCTGAAGGCTTTTCCAACAAAGATGGCAGAGGTGACCATTGAGGACGGTGTCCTTTTCTGGCGTACCAGGGTCGTCGTTCCTAAGAAAGGTCGATCGTTGATCCTGAAGGACTTTCAGGCGCACATCCCGAAGTAACCAAGTTGAAAATGTTGGCCCTGAGCTACGTCTGGTGGCCTGGCATAGATACAAACATAGAGTCGCTTGCTCATTGCTGTCCTATCTGTCAGGCCCATCAGAAACTCCCAGTGACTGTGCCCTGCACCCGTGGGAGGTGCTTGACTGCCCACGGGCCCGTATTCGTGCAGATTTCGTTAGGCCGTTTATGGGCTCGCTGTTCCTGGTGATCGCCGATGAGCACTCGAAATGGCTGGAGGTGCACCGAATGTCATTTATCACATCCAACACCATCCAACATCATCGACCAGCCACATGCCTAATTTTCCACACAAGGGTTGCCGGAGGTCCTAGTCATGTACAACAGGGCCTCTTTTACTAGCAAGGAATTTGCTGCCTACATGAAGTCGAACGGCATCCGGCATGTCCGCACGGCGCCCCATCACCCTGCATCGAACGGTTGGCGGAGCGAGCTGTCCAGCCCGTAAAACGCAGCCTGCAGAAACAGTCCATGGAATCTATGGACACCAGACGGGCTTCATATCTTTTATCATATCGTACCACTCTTTATGCAGTCACGGGAGAGACCCCAGCCAAGCTGCTAATGGGTCGCGATCTTCGCACTCAATTGGGGTTGTTGCTCGCCGACATTGGCGCTAAGGTGCACCGCATGCAAGAAATGCCCCACTATGCAGTTTAACACCTGACCAGGAGATCTCTGTTCACAACTTTGGTGAGGGTCCGAGCTGGGTTCCAGGGGTCGCCGTTCGTCAGAGTGGTCCCGTCTCATATCAGGTCCATGTGCGCAGCCAACGAACGAAGAGGCACCTTGATCACATATGTGCCTATTCGTCCGATGTTCCACCATCCCCTAGGTGGTCCCCGCCAACGGTCTGACAGGCCACTGGGACTCCTCTTCATGAGCACTGCTATTGCCACCTCCACTCCCTGCTCTGCTATACCCGCCTTCTGGACACCCGTCCAGATAACGAGGCATCTGGATGGAAATTATCCCATTGGGCAGACGCAGCATGGGTTCATAAAGGGAAGGTCGTGCCTGACTAATTTAGTGGAATTTTTTGAGGACATTACCAGTGCGGTAGATAACGGGGAGCCAATGGATGTGGTATATCCGGATTTCCAGAAAGCATTTGACAAGGTTGCTGCATGAGATAAAGATGCATGGCATTAAGGGTCAAGTAGTAGCATGGATAAAGGATTGGTTAATTAATAGAAAGCGAAAAGTGGGGACTAATGGGTGTTTCTCTGGTTGGCAATCAGTAGCTCGTGGTGTCCCTCAGGGATCAGTGTTTCTCTGGTTGGCAATCAGTAGCTCGTGGTGTCCCTCAGGGATCAGTGTTGAGCCCACAATTGTTCACAATTTACATAGATGATTTGGAGTTGGGGACCAAGTACAATGTGTCCAGGTTTGCAGGCGACACCAAGATGAGTGGTAAAGCAAAAAGTGCAGAGGATACTGGAAGTCTGTAGAGGGATTTGGATAGGTTAAGTGAATGGGCTAGGGTCTGGCAGATAGAATACAATGTTGACAAATGTGAGGTTATCCATTTGGTAGGAATAACAGCAAACGGGATTATTATTTAAACGATAAAATATTAAAACATGCTGCTAGGCAGAGAGACCTGGGTGTGCTCGTGCATGAGTCACAGAAAGTTTGTTTACAGGTGATTGAGAAGGCATTGCTCACATTGCTAGAGGAATGTGAGGCCACACCTGGAGTATTGTGTTCAGTTTTGGTCTCCTTACCTGAGAAAGGACATACTAGCGCTGGAAGGTGTGCAGAGGAGATTCACTAGGTTAATCCCAGAGCTAAAGGGGTTGGATTACGAGAGGTTGAGTAGACTGGGATTGTACTCGTTGGAATTTAGGGGGGGGATCTTATAGAAACATATAAAATTATGAAGGGGATAGATAGGATAGATGCGGGCAGGTTGTTTCCACTGGTGGGTGAAAGCAGAACTAGGGGGCATAGCCTCAAAATAAGGGGAAGTAGATTTAGGACTGAGTTTAGGAGGAACTTCTTCACCCAAAGGGTTGTGAATCTATGGAATTCCTTGCCCAGTGAAGCAGTTGAGGCTCCTTCATTAAATGTTTTTAAGATAAAGATAGTTTTTTGAAGAATAAAGGGATTAAGAGTCATGGTGATCGGGCCGGAAAGTGGAGCTGAGTCCACAAAAGATCAGTCATGATCTCATTGAATGGCGGAACAGGCTCGAGGGGCCAGATGGCCAACTCCTGCTCCTAGTTCTTATGTTCTTATGTTCTTCTTCTCGGGATACCGAAATGCTAGATGTGTGATCCACAGATTCCAATATGGATAAATAGACCTCAGAGGTCTCTGACCTGGATGTCGTCGCCCGGCTACAAGTTCTCTGCCCCAGCATTCCAGCCGAAAGCGTCACTCTCCAGCTTGCTATACTCCAGCTACTCCAATTCCGCCACAGGGGTGCAAAGTGCCTCTGCTGAAGCATCAGCGCCACCTGCAACCTGTGGGGCCAGTGTCTGATTCTTCGGTTCCTTCATTGTCATTAGTCTCCCTGACTTCTTCTTCATCTTCTCAATAATTTTATCATACTTGTCTTTCTCTGAGGAGGTCACAGGACTGGGCTGATGATAGTCCCCGTGTGGCTCGAGGAGTATACACTCCCCCATTAACTATGGGGTGGGTGCTGTTGTATACAAGATCGACCTGAGTAGCACAGGCCTTCAGCGTGAGAAAGCACCAGTGAAGCCTAACCGGGTCCTAAGTGTATATGTTTGCTGTGAATAAACCAGTAATTTATTTTTACTCGTTTCCCTCCATTGCCTTTACTGAATTATGTTTAAGTCAAAAGTGCATTGTTGGACTTCCCGTGGCGGCCACGGAGGAGTAGGTCGCACATTTGATAGCTCCCGCCTGTGACGGATTTTTGGACCGTTTTTTCCCCGGATTTTATTGGATAAATCGGTGAAGAGTGAGACAGTGAGGAGAAATCCCCCTCCAGCGTATGGAGAATTGGACCAGAAGTGGCCGTGTGAGAAGACAAAGTTCTACAAGGAAGACGTGAGCAGAGCTGGCAATGCGGGAAAGCATGGCGGAGAAGCAGGTCTGCGGGGAGACGGCACAGTGGTCGACGGAGCAGCTGGTGAAGTTTTTTGAAGATTGCTACGCCAAGCTTAAGAAGGACATGCTGGACCCGATCAAGGCTTTGATTGATCAAGTGGTGCAGAATCAAGAAACCCACGGTCGTGTGATCCAGGAGATGGAGAAAACGGTGTCTGAGCACAAGGAATACCTAACAGTGCTGGAGACCAAGGTGGAAATGATGAATGACTGCCAGAGGAGAAGCTGGAGGACCTGGAGAACAGGTCCAGGAGGTAGAACCTGAGAATCGTCAGCCTCCCAAAAGGCAGTGAGGGATCGGATGCGAGGGCCTATGTGACGAACAAGCTGGAGAAGTTGATGGGGGCTGAGACGTTCCCTCGGCCCCTGGAAGTGGATAGAGCGCACAGAGCCCTTGCGAAGAAGCCCCGAGCGAACGAGCCACCGAGGGCAATGGTGGTATGTTTGCACCGATTCCTGGACAAGGAACACGTTCTGCGGTGGGTCAAGAAAGAACGGAGCAGCAAGTGGGAGAATTGTGAGCTGCGCATTGATCAAGACCTGGGCACGGATTTGGCCAAGAGGCGAGCTGGGTTTAATCATGCGAAAGCGGCCCTCTTTAAAAAGGGGGTGAAGTTTGGGATGTTGTACCCAGCCTGTCTGTGGGTCACATTTGAAGAACGGGATTTTTACTTTGAAACACCAGACAATGTGACTTTCATCAAGGAAAAAAGACTGGATGTTAACTAAAGACACTGAATCCTTGGAGAGTATTGTAGTGGCAATTTGTTGACAATCACTTTTGTGCTGGTAGTGTTATGTGCAATAAGAGGCTGTTTTGATGGTTAAAGTTAACTTTGTCTTACTGGGAGCTGATTGGAGGGGAGGTGGTTTCAGTGGTTGCTTTTTTTCTCTGGTTGTTTTTCCATTGTTTTTTCTGATGTTTGGTGAATGTGATGCTTTGAATATGTTTTTCCAAGTGGGGAGAGAGGGGAGAGAACAATGGGGAGACAGACTGTTTGGTGCCATGGTTGGGAGCTATCAAGTCAGCTTGGTCAGCTGACTCACAGAAGCACAGTGGGGACTAAGCAGGTGTTAAGCTGGAGCTTGATATGGGGGGTTGGGTCTCTGGTGCTGTTGGGGGGGGGGCTGCTTTTCTGACAGGGGAGGAACTGTTACTAGGGGACAAATGGGAGTTAGGGGACGGCGAATGCCCGAGGGGGGGGGGCTCGAGGAGGCCGGGGGCGCGAGCTGGAGGCTGGCCTAAAAAGGGTGATGGCTAGTCGGGGGGGGGACATATAGACCAGACTAGATTGAGAAAGGGGTGGGTTGGCCAAGTATTACATTCAGTGCTGGACTCAAAGACCAGGGGGATAGCAAGCCTGATCAATAAAGGCGTGGCAGTCGAGGCAGGGAGACTCATGTTAGGCATTGGGGGGGGGGGGGGGGGGGGGGTAGGTACATAATGGTGAGTGATAAGCTGGAGCGGTTACGGGTGATACTCGTGAACGTGTATGCTCCGAATTGGGACGATGTGGAATTTATGAGGCGGGAGCTAGGTAAGATCCCAAACTTAGAGTCACATAACCTGATCATGGGAGGAGACTAACACAGTCATTGATCCGGTATTGGACCGGTCAAAATCCAGGACGGGGGGTGCCAGCCGCAGCAAAGGAATTGAAGGGATTTATGGAACAGATGGGGGAAGTAGACCCATGGAGGTTTGCACGGCCAAGGGCGAAGGAGTTTTCTTTTTTCTCCCATGTCCACAAGGTATACTCTCGCATCGACTTTTTTGTTCTGAGCAGGTCTCTACCGGAGGTGGTGGATACTGAGTATTCGGCAATTGCAGTGTTGGATCATGCCCCACATTGAGTGGATCTACGGGTTAGTTTGAAGAGAGGACAAGGCCCGCTGTGGAGGCTGGATGTGGGGTTGTTAGCAGACAAAGCGATCTGTGGGCGGGTGAACAAGCCCATCCAAAACTACCTGGAAACAAATGGTACGGGGGAGGTCTCTGCAGCAACAGTTTGGGAAGCTTTGAAGGCAGTGGTCAGAGAGGAATTAATCTCGATACGGGCTCACAGAGAAAAGGAGGAACGGGCTGAGAGGGATTGGTTAGTTGAGGAGATACTCCAGGTGGACAGGAGATACTCGGAGGCCCTGGACGCGGGGCTACCGAGGGAGCGGCGGAGGTTACAGGCGGAGTTTGGGCTGTTGACTACAGGGAAAGCGGTGGAACAGCTGGGGAAGGCAAGGGGGGGGCGATTTATGCGTATGGGGAAAAGAAATGTTGGCGCACCAGCTCAGGAAAAGGGAGGCGTCCAGGGAGACAGGGAGAGTAAAGAGTAGAGGTGGGATTATGGTTCTGGACATAGTGGGGGTGAATGAGGTGTTTAAGGACTTATACAGCAATTATACGAGTCGGAACCCCCAGCTGGGGTGGAGGGGATGAGGCAATGTTTGGGTCAGTCGAGGTTCCCGAGGGTGGATGAGGATCTGGTGGAAGGGTTGGAAGCTGCAATTGAAATTGAGGAAATAATTGAGAGGCTGAAGGGCATGCAGTCGGGCAAGGCCCCGGGGCCGGACGGCTACCCGGTAGAATTCTACAAGACGTTTTCAGAGATATTGAGCCCACAGCTGGTATGGACATTTAATGAAGCATGAGAGAAGGGGGTCCTCCCCCCAACAATGTTGCAGGCCTAGATTTCATTGATCCTGAAACGGGAGAAGGATCTGGAGCAATGCGGGTCATACAGGCCAATTTCTCGACTGAATGTGGACGCCAAACTGCTGGCTAAGATACTGGCCACAGGGATAGAGGATTGTGTCCCGGCGATGATAGGGGAAGATCAGCCGGGATTTGTAAAGGGCAGGCAACTCACGGCCAATGTTCGTCGGAGGAGAGATAAAGGCGGGTCTGTGGGCGGATGCCCTAAGCAGGGTTAATATATCTTCATGTGCCAGGCTTAGCCTGATACAATTCAAGGTAGTCCACCGGGCACACATGACGGTAGCCCGGATGAGCAAGTTTTTTGGGGTAGAGTACAGGTGTGCGACTTGCACAGGAAGCCCAACGAATCATGTCCACATGTTTTGGGCATGCCCGAAGTTTAGAGGGTTTTGGCAGGGTTTCGCTAAGGCAATGTCCACAGTACTAAAAACACAGGTGGTGCTGAGTCCAGGGGTGGCGATCTTTGGGGTGTCGGAAGAGCTGGGAGTTCAGGGGGCGAAAGAGTCTTGGCCTTTGCCTCCCTGGTAGCCCGCAGACGGATCTTATTAATGTGGAGGGACTTGAAGTCCCTGAGTGTAGAGACCTGGGTTAGTGACATGGCTAGGTTTCTGTCTCAAGAAAATAAAGTTTGCCTTAAGATGGGGGGGGGGGGGCGAATTGTTGTTTTATGGTTGGGGTGTGAGAAGATTGTGATGGGGGTGGAAATGTTTATTGTTATTATTAAAAAAACTTGCAAATACCCTGATAAAAATATATATTTTTTAAAGTGCATTGTTGAGTTTACAATGGGTAAATTCCAATTGGCCTGTCCTGCTGGAATAGATAGCAGGGGCTGGTTTAGCTCACTGGGCTAAATTGCTGGCTTTTAAAGCAGGCCAGCAGCACGGTTCAATTCCCGTACCAGCCTCCCCGAACAGGCGCCGGAATGTGGCGACTAGGGGCTTTTCACAGTCACTTCATTGAAGCCTACTCATGACAATAAGCGATTTTCATTTCATTTTTTCATTTCAAGCCTGATAATGGCCAGTGCTGCAGATTCAGGGTGAGGTTTCAGGGAGAGGGTAATAGTACAGCTGTACCAGCCACTAGAAATTAATTACTGAATGTATTTTCCACCTCACCAGCAAGCCTGATTGACAGGTGGGTTAACCTGCAGTAGAAAGCTATAGCCAAGATCCAGGCAGCAGGTAGGGAAAAAAAATGGTGTTGGAGGTGGGATGTTGTAGATCAAGATGGTCAGAAGAGCGCTGCAGTACTTCAGGCCTAGGTAACCCAGTCAAAAGTGGCATGCAAATATAAAACATGTCAAAAATTAATGGAAGGAGGCAGCCTCTATAAAAGACTCAATATACCGGACAGTGAATTAGCCACCCCACTCCCACCAGAAGCCCTTCCTTAACTAAAGTTCCCAGTCCAACAAAAATCACCTCCAGCATTAATTATCTTTTAAGAGAATTTTGGGATATTTTGGGGCCTCCTCCAAACTCTTGCAATGGATGGAATTGCTGGTGTAGACTGGGAAGTTTGCACAGACACACTCCCTTGCTGTAAGAAGCATGGGCAGATAATTCAGCCAAACCTCTGAACCACTGCCAGAATCCAACAGTGAGACTGGGTCGATTCCCAGCAGATTGGAGCCTCACCACATTATTCCAGTGAATTGAATGGAGAATCACTCGGCCAATGTCTAAACCCAAACGGATTGAATTTCAGGCTCAGTGTGAATGCAGCATCGGAAACAGTACCTCAAGGTTGAACGCTTGTATAAGAACCTAACGTATTAAGGTTGAATCCCCTTGCCGAAAACTGCAGAACTCAAACAAATGTTGCATCCTTTTCAGTACAATGATAAAAGTGAAGGGACTCAGACCAACAATGTCACCCAATGTAAATATCGCATCCCTAGAAACGTAATAATTGCATCAGTATCAAAACTGCTTGGAATGATCTGTGCCTTTGAACTGTGTTTACCATTTGTACAGCACATCTTTTTTTTAAATAATTTTTTGAAAAAATAATTTTTTCCAATTAAGAGGTAATTTAGCGTGGCCAATCCACCTACCCTGCACATCTTTGGGTTGTGGGGGCGAAATCCACGCTAGCACTGGTAGAATGTGCAAACTCCACACTGCACAGAACATCTTAAACTACATTTTACATAACTGGCGTAAAATTTTTGACATGGATAAAAATCCACACATTCATATTCATTACTGGCTGATTAAATGCACTCACCCCCACACCTTTCCATACTTCTTGTAGCATTCCATATCGAACCCAAACATACCCTGGCCGGGAAGAAAACAAAATCATCAGCAAAGGTATTCACATAATACTAAAACATAGAGCAATGATTACTCAACTTGTGAGTGGGACACCAACCGGGAACATATATTAATTAGCATTATTTAAGTAAATTATATAAATAATTAAGTTAAAACAGATTGGTACCCCTCCCACCCCCAAAATCATTATTTCAAATGACCGCCTCATGTGACCTCAAAAGAACCAATCACAACAGAGTCGCATTCAATGATGGAAACGGGTGATTTGGGCGAACTAGTCAATGACGGTGTTTATCATTCACATTTGCATCAACTACTTTGATTTCGCAAATCCCCCATCCAAGAGACAGGTCGCTGTTGTTAGATATACTGTCCTCTTCTCCGGTGGGGGAAGGAAGTAATTCAAACCAGCAGAGAATGGAGGGTGAACTTCTGGTGGCGGCTATTGTGCGAGTTGTTGCACACAGGACAGCTCCTGCTTGAAGGCATAAAAAAAAGAGCTCTTTTTACCTGAAATTCGGATGTAACTTCGACGGAAAAGTATAACTGAAGGTCAGAGGAGAAGTTCCCCCGGGTGTGGTAGGTCTGCTGGTTACCAAACCAGGCAGGTGAAAGATCTGGCCAAGGAGTTGGAAGAGACCTGTGGCGCAGCAGCTAGTGGAAAGATGGCGGAGGGGGAAGGGTCAGTGCAAGTAGCAAAGCCCCAGATGGAACAGTTGACGGCGTTCATCAAGGAAGAGTTCCACCAGCAGAGGAAGGAGACTGAGGAGGATCACTCGAAGGCCATCGAAGGGGCTGCGCCACCCCATCCTTACAGGTGGTGTAACTGCTGGGACTGGAGTTTGTGCTAAAGAGCCTGACAGGCTGGAGCTGCTTCTAAACGCTCCACTCACCACTCACTCATTCCAGCCTCAGAGATGGCTCAGAGAAAACCCAATCCCTGATTTTCAGAATCTGAAGTGGACCCACTGCTCAATGTCAATGAGGAGGTACAACCTCTTCCCGAGGGTGGACCGCAGGCTCACGCCCACCCTCCTGAACAGTGCCCGGGACGTGGCAGCAGAGGCAGTCAGTGTTGTCAGCCTTACCAGGAAGAAACAGCTCCTGGTGCTGACGGGCAAGTGTCACTGGTGAGGCCTCTGCTCTGAGAGGGTGCACCAGGGAAAGGTTCAAATGCCATGGTGCAGGTGCCCTTTGGTTTGGGTGAGCTCTGCTAATCCCCTGCTTCCTCTGCAGTGGGGCTGTGCTCCGGAGGAGTGCAAAGACCTGGTTGAGCTTGGCCACGCCCATCCCTTTGATAATACTGCTGGGGTACGAGGGTTTCCGGATGATACTGCTGGGGTATGAGGGTTTCCGGATGATACTGCTGGGGTATGAGGGTTTCCGGATGATACTGCTGGGGTATGAGGGTTTCCGGATGATGCTGCTGGGGTATGAGGGCTTCCATGTGATACTGCTGTGGTATGAGGGCTTCCATGTGATACTGCTGGGGTATGAAGGCTTCCACGTGATACTGCTGGGGTATGAGGGCTTCCAGATCAGTCGCATGGATGGGCTCTGTGAACATTCACAGGACAATGAGCAGTCAGCAGTCAGCCACCAACCTGCAAGTAGTACCGGAGGGGTGTGTTTCAATCACATACTGCAGCAATGGCGATCTGAGCCAAGCCACCCCGATCCTGAGTGGGACACCATGACAACAGACCTGGCACCAAGTCGTTCCTACTACTCACCCCAGCCCTGGCAGCCATCCCGCAGCAAGTTTTGATAGTTTGAGGGTTTTTTAAGCCTCTCGCTCCCCCTCAACAGTCCTGGCACCCAGGCCCCGGTAGAAAATGCTTGCATGAATTTGTGCCCGCATAATATCCGCCCGAGAGGAGTGGAGTGTGAGAATCGACGGCTGGCGCAAATGGTGATTTTTTTTTCCATTGCGCACTATTTCTCCACCTGTTGGCAGTTCTCCTTGCCAACAGCGGGAGGTGGAGAATTCAGCCTATAATGTGGAAATATGTGAAATTATGCCGCAGTTGTACAGGGCACTAGTGCGAGCACATTTGGAATATTGTGTACAGTATTGGTCACTTTATTTCAAAGGATGTAAATGCGTTGGAAGCAGTTCATGGAAGATAAATGAGCTTGTTATACACATTGAAATTGGCCAGTATGATGTTCTGGGCATTAAAGAGATGTGGCTGCAAGGGGATCAGGGCTGGGATCTAAATATCCAAGGATACGTGTCCTATCGAAAGGAGAAGCAGATGGGCAGCATTGGTCGTAAGAAATTAAATTAAAATGATGGCAAGAAGCGATATAGGATCAAAAGGCATAGAATCTGTGTGGGTGGAGTTGAGGAATCGCAAAGGAAAAAAGACCCTGATGGGAGTTATGTACAGCCCCCCCCCCCCCCCAGTGGTAGTCAGGATGTGGGGTAGAAAATAAATCAGAAGATAGAAAAGGCATTATTACAATAATCATGTGGGATTTCAAAATGCAAATTGACTGGGAAAATCAGGTTGGTAATGGATTCCAAAAAAGGAATTTGTGGAATGTCTCAGAGATGGTTTTTTGGAGCAGCTTGTGACAGAGCCGACTAGGGAACAGGCAATTCTAGATTTGGTGATGAATACTGAGGTAGTCTTGATTAGGGAACCGAAGGTGAAGGAACGCATAGGGGGCAGTGACCACAGTATGATAGAATTTACCTGCAGTTTGATAGGGAGAAGCTGCAATCAGATGTAATGGTACTACAATTAAATAAGGGTAACTACAAATACATGAGGGTGGAGCTGGCCAGAGTTGATTGGAAGGGGAGCCGAGCAGGGAAGACAGTGGAACAGCAATGGTGGAGTTTTGGGGGATTATTCGGGAGGCACAACAGAAATTCATCCCAAGGAGGAGGAAGCAAGCTAAGGGGAGGATGAGGCATCCATGGTTGACAAGGAAAGTCAAGGACAGCATAAAAGCAAAAGGGAAAGCATACAAGGTGGCGAGGATTGGGAAGAAAAAGCATACAAGGCGAGAAGCCAGAGGATTGGGAAACTTTTAAAAGCGAACAGAGGAAAATCTAAAAAAGCAATAAGGGGGCGGGGAGAAGATGAAATGTGTGTAAGCTAGCTAGTTATGTAAAAGAAGATGGCAAGAGTTTTTGTCAATTTATAAAAGATAAGAGAGACAAGAATAGGGATGGGACCACTGGAAAATGAGGCTGGAGAAGTAGTAATAGAATAAAGAAATGGCATAGGAACTGAATAGTTACTTTGCATCAGTCTTCACGGTGAGTGTAGTGGCCATCACTAAGGAGATGGTTCTGGGGAAACTGAAAGATCTGAAGGTGGATAAGTCACCTGGACCGGATGGACTACACCCCAGGATCTAAAGGAGATAGCTGAGGAGATTGTGGAGGCATTGGTGATCTTTCAGGGAGGAGGCAGGGACGGTCCTAGAGGACTGGAAAATAGCTCATGTAACACCCCTTTTTAAGAAGGGGGGAGGCAGAACACAGGAAAATAAAGAAGAAAGCACAAAACGGATTTGGTCTAACTGGGGGGGTGGGCTGTCCTCAATCTCAAAGAGGACGAACTAACCCTGTGGACCCCAAGCTTCTACCCCTCTCCCCACTCTGGTTCCACTCATCTTTCCTTAAAGATAGGGGGTGATAACTAAGAACACCCCTCTCTTCCAATCACCAGGACTACAAGACAAGGCATAATAACAATTATGTGAAACTGCAAAAATCCCATTTCTCATATTTGACTCAGCATGAATTTGCTAAATCAGGATAACCAACGGTACAAATCATCACACCCATATTTCGTACACCCCTGTAGGAAGAAAAGACAGCAACAAAACATGACCAGCAGGGAGTAATATCCAGGATAACAGACATGTTGCAGGATGAGTTCCCAGTCGCATGAAAAAAGCAGAGGTAAAGGATAAAGCAGGATCAATGAGCACTCTTCAGGATCTCTGAAGGATTCAGATGATCGAAGCACAAGACACCATTACTTCGACCATGCCAACTCCCCAACTCCAGGCCAGTCCACAACTAGGCCCCAGTGACCGGTTCTGCCACTCTTACCCCTCACGCACAAGCATCAGGAACGCAACAATATGGGACAGTGATCGGTGGGCCACACCGAGCCCCAGCCTCGAAGACAGGTACGTTGTGCTCAATCAAATCTGACACACACAGCCTCCAAATCAAGATACCGAAGCATGGCAGCAATTTCAAACTCACTAAATTCGTTTACCATCTCTCACCAAGGACCGGGCCCAGAGATACACCCCACCCGGTCCCCTTCTCGGTCCCCTTCTCCTGAACCTATCAGGATGGACAAGCGATGTAGCAAGACCGTGACAACATTGAGGTGGGGCCCCTACCAGGCAAAGTGCAATCTCAAGTACAAGAACCTCCTCATGCACCTGAATAAAAGTTCCCCACAACTCTGAAGTGAGCCCTTATCCCTGCACCACAGAGCAAAGATTTTCAGCTAAGGCAACATCTTTTGTTGGCAGCCATCACTGAATGTGTACAACATCGCCAAGGCGAGGGCCCGCTCAACAGCAACTGCATCACTGCACGAAGGGCCCTGCCCCACCAATCGAGGATGTTAGCATTTTATCTCGGCTCTTTCTCACAAACACAAGCCATGCAACTCAAGAAAATGTGCACCAGGGTGAAGAGGCGAGAGCCAGGGCCCGTGAAAATGCAACCACTCCCGCGCTCACATCACAGGACACCCATCCCCTTTGAACATTGTTAAGACAGAGGTGGATAGATTCCAGATAGGCAAGGGGATAGGCGGAGTGCAGATTTGAGGTTACTATCAGATCAGCCATGATCTTATTAAATGGTGCAGCAGGTTTGAATGGCCTACTCCTGTTCCTTGCTTGTATGTTCACCAAAGGTGAGCCATAATGTAAGGTAATATTAATTGGGGCAACTTTGCTTCAATTCTTCGTGGGCAATTGTGACGTTTCATGGGTGAATTGACCTGCTGCCTCTTGAGTATTTTGAACCCTGGTCGTCTCTCACACAAACACAAGCAGGAGCTTCAGGAACGTCTCTCTCTCTCTCAGCAAAAGGAAGAAACAGGGCTATGGCAGGAAGGTTTAATAACAGACAATGTTCTATCTGAAGTTATGGACATGGTGGAGAAAGGGAAAATAAACAAACCTTCCTGTAATGCAGAAATGTTCCGATGAATGGCAGTGGCCTTGGGCCTGGAACTCCAAGCCGTTTAAATAACCCATAGGGTAAAACGCTGTACCTGCAAAATGAATGGAAATGGTTACAATCTTATAGAGAACCAAGCATAAATTGGTTAGTGTGAACTGAATCTCCTGTAGATTAGCTCCTCAATTGTTTCATTGAATCACCAGTCTTCTGCATAACAGATATCAGTGGAAAATGTAAGTAAGAATGAAACTTGATTCATAATTTAGTGACGCAGGACAGGATTGCAGATTGTTTTAGTCACTGCTTAGTGTTTCCACCATCCTTTCAGGGAGTGCATTCCAAACCATAGCAACTCACTGCTTAAAAAAACAAGAGGAGCAACCTAACCAAATTGGAACAGAGTCCTGTGGCAAGCGCGTTTAGCCGGGTGTTTTCTGGCACTTGCAGCGTCGAGAAACACCACATTATCTATCAGGACTCTGTTGCAATTCGGGGTCTCAGCAGAGAGCTCTCTGCTGAGGCCACACTTTATCCCGTTTTCTGCACTGAAGAGGTCCACTCGTCAGAGCTCCTCAGCGCAGGAAGTGATCAGAAGCCATTTCAAAAGGACGGCCCAATCTCTCAGCGCCCCCCCCCCTCCCACCTCCCCAACATGACCCCAAAGCCAAAACTCACCAATCAGGGGGTCATCAGGCCCCCCTGCGTCCCATCTCACACACGCAGGGCACCACCATACCCAATTCCCAACCCGCAACGAATGCCAACCTGGCACCTTGCCCCTTCCAGCAACAACTGGGCACCTTGGTAGTGCCAGACTGGCACCCAGGTGTCACTACCAGGATGCTAATGTGGCAGTGCAAGGTGCCTGGGTGGCAGCAATGCCAGCGTGCCACCCTGCCCAGAGGACAAGCATCTGGGGGCCTCCAATCCTCTTGGAGACCCCTCACAAATGCCGGTTCATCTGGTCCCTATTTGTGGAGACCAGCATTGAATGGCTCTCGCCTGAGATCTCCAAGGCAAGGGTGTCAGATTCCCTTGCCTTGGGTAGATCGTGAAGAGTGCTTACTATTTTTTTAAATATCTTTTTATTGCCATTTTCAAAATTATGTACATTGCTGTTCATTTTCATTTATTGTACAATACAAAAAGGTTTTTTCTTACGTATTTGCAATCTCTCGGCGTACAAACCCCCCCCCCCCCCCCCCCCCCCCCCGGGTTGTGCGGCCCTGATGTTCCTCCTCGCCTTTCTTTCTTTTTCCTTTTTAAAACTTTCCAGTTTTCCTCTCTATTGGCTGTTGCTGGCCTCAAACAGGTTTTGGAAAAGGCCACTAAATTGCCCCCCTGTAATAAGGAAGCCCTCCTCCGACCCTTGGATGGCGTATTTGATCTTCTCCAGGTGGAGAAATTCTGAGCCAGTCTGCAGCTGTGGGCGGTGCTGCTGATTGCCAGCCAAGCAGGATTTCCCAGCATGCAATTAGGGAAGCGAAAGCTAGGGTGCCAGCCCTCTTCCACCTGTGTAGCTCTGGCTGCTCTAATACCCCGAAGATTGCCACATTTGGGCACGGCTTCACCCTCACCCACGCAACCTTGGACATTGCCTCGGAGAAGGCTGTCCAGAACCCAACAAGTTTGGGACAAGCCCAGAACATGTGGGTGTGGTTGGCCGGGCCTCTCTGGCACCGTTCATATTTGTCCTCTACCTCCGGGAAGATCCTTCTCATTCGGGTTCTGGTCAGGTATGCTCTGTGCACCACTTTGAACTGCATGAGGCTGAGCCTTGCGCAGGAGGAGGTGGAGTTGGCCCAGCTCAGTGCTTCGTTCCAGAGTCCCCACCCCACTTCTGTCCCCAGTTCGACCCCATTTCCATCTGGTCTCGTCCAGTGGTGTTCAGGCTCTGTCCAGGAGTTGTCCGTATATTTTCCCACAGAATCCCCCTTCCTTACTGTCCATGTTCATCAGGTCCTCTAATAGTGTGGTTTTCAAGGTCCAGGGGTATCCTACTGTCTCTTTGCAGAGGAAGTGTTATATTTGTAAGTGCCTCATTTCCTGCCCAGTCGGTAGTTCCCATTCCTCCATCAGTTCGTTGAGCATCGCTAGTCTGTTTCCTATGTAGAAGTCCCTAACTGTGGTGACCGCAGATAGGGGCCATGGGGAACATCTTCGTTAGTCCGAAGCGCTGTCTTAGTTGGCCCCACATTTTCAGTGTGGCTGCTACCACTGGACTATTTGTGTATTTTGTCGAGGGGGATGGGAGTGTTCCTGTGTCAAGGGCCTGGAGGGTCATCCCCTTGCAGGAGGCCTCCTCTATCTGTACCCACTCAGAGTTGGCAAATGTGGCAGTGCTAGGCCTCCCTTAATTTTCCTCCTTTGCAGTGTTGGTTTGTGGACTGAGGCTCGTAAATTGATAGCTGTCTTTATGATATTTGTGTTCTTGTCTATGTTTTTTTTAATTTAATATACTCTGACCACCATCTGAAGCATCCGGACCATACATAGGGAGATAATCAATACAATCTTTTGATAAGATCACAAATAATTCAAGAATGTGTTGCATGACACTTGGGATCCTGTAATTGTGCAGATGAGGTACGTGTGACGTAACTAATATGCAGGAAACCAGTTCAGAATGGGCCCATTCAAGGGTTTGGAGGTACTTACAATAATGCATTGAAGAACAGGTCTCAGCCATACACATTACTTGGCAAACAACATGGCATGGGGCAGCATGGTAGCACAGTGGTTAGCGCTGTTGCTTCACAGTGCCAGGTATACGGGTTTTGGTCACTGTCTGTGCGGAGTCTGCACGTTTTCCCCATGTCTGCGTGGGTTTCGTACTCTGGTTTCTTCCCACAAGCCCTGAAAGACGTACTTGTTAGGTAAAATTGGACTTTCTGAATGCTCCCTCAGTGTACCCGGACAGGCACTGTAATGTGGCGATTAGGGGATTTTCACAGTACCTTCATTGCAGGGTTAAGGTAAGCCTACTTGTGACACTAATAAAGATTATTATTATTATTATGATGATGAAATGGTTAATGGGGCCAGTAGAACAAAACAACATCATTGTATGATCAAGGCACTCCATACTCCATAGCGAAACCAATTTTCAAACAATTGGGATAGAACAAACAAACCAATACTGCCAAAATGAGCAAAATTAAGCTGAAAGGGTAAATAATATGGACTGCAATAATTAAGGGCATGGTATCAAGTAAATCTGATGCAGAGTATACAGATGAATGGAGAGCTGCAGAGTACTAAGTCAATGCATGATGTTATTTTGAATGATATGGAGTGAGTGTTGATCTGCAGGTGGGGAGTGTCATAGAGAAAAGAGTGATCTGTTTGAGCTGAACGCAGAAAAATACTTTTCACTGTTGCTCGGTACACATGATAATAAACAAATCCAATCCAATCCAATTATTCAGCGGTGGCATTCAATTTACAATAGATTTGGGGCGGCGCAGTGGTTAGCACTGCTGCCTCACGGTGCCGAGGTCCCAGGTTCAATCCCGGCCCCAGGTCACTGTCCGTTTGGAGTTTGCACATTCTTCCCGTATCTGCAGGGGTTTCGCCCCCACAACCCAAAGACATGCAGGGTTGGTGGATTGGCCACGCTAAATTGCCCTTAATTGGAAAGTAAAAGAATCAGGCATTTCTACATTTAAAAAAGACTTACAATAGATTATATAATAGAATTGAACACAAACTGTGAAGAGGAAATTGGAATTTTTTTTTTTAAAGTGGATTTTCTTGTTGCCCAGATCACCCCACGCAAGGACTAGAGGAAGAAAGTGGTCAAGAATAATAACAGGACAAGGGGTGAAAGAGATCTCACCCTGTGATAACCGGAACCTTATTATATATGACTCACAAATTAAAATAGCATTTAATCCACATAGCAATAAATGACTGAAATTAATAATCATAGCAACTGATCAAATTTCATCTTTTTCAAATAATAGCAGGATTATTAAATGGTTTGTGAGTTACAATGATCCTGGTAAAGTCAGTCTTGTACCCACACTTACAGGAGGAAACACAATGCAAGATATCTGACACACAGCAGCAGTTATTATGTGGGGCATCAAATGCCCAGGCAATCATAGCCTCAAGGTAGAGAAACTGATAAAATGCTTAATTCTAGTTTACTTTACACACAATCTATGTATGCCATCTCAATGTGATTTTGTATTGAATTATGGAACACAAGCTCATCACATGACTTGATAAGTATCCACTTCCCTTGCAATTATCAGTTCTGTCCTCTAAGTTCAAAGGACTTTGTGCTAAGAACAAGTATTAAAACATTTAGCCTTGTGCATTAAATTAGTGCAATCTAATTGGTGATACTTCAGCAAAGTTTCGGTGTAACCATCTTTGATGTTGTAAGTTTAGCATTAAGTTCTGTAATTAGCTTTATAACTCTTAAATTTTAATAATTGTGTTGTATTTAGCAGGCCAATCACTTTCAAATATTGATATGTATTTATATAGACTTATTTAATCCAAACATAAAATAATTCATTCCAAGTAACCAGAGAAGAGTAATGGCAACCTTCAAATAACCCTGTCCAAAACATTTCTCAGCTGATGAGACATTTAAAACTCCAGTACTTCACGCTTACGAATATGTCCCTCAAGTAGCTCAACTTAATTTTCTGACTTTGAGGCAAAGGCCGAACAAAACATTTGTAGAATTTGCTAGAAAGAAAGAAACGTCGACATGGGGTTGCAATTGATGAGGTTAGAACAAAACGGAGAATGTAAGAGCACTAATCATAACAGAATAATTTTGAAACTATAATCAGGGTCACACCAGGATGCCTTGTGAGATCTAACAAGATGTTGCAATCTGGATCTTGCCCTTAATGGGCGGGATCCAGATGTGCGCATTTAAGTGTGCAGTTAGGCTCACTTAGATATATTTGTGCCTGATTATTCCAAGAATTGGTATCAAAAGGACACCTCGCCATGGTGCCATTTAGCACTGGTCCCCACAAGCATAATGGCACCTGGAGGGGACCTCCCAGGAGATCAAAGGCCCCCAGATGGTCGGGCTCTGGGCACTCCCAATGCTACCGAGGCACCCTGGCCTGTCAACCTTTTTAAAAATTTGTTCATAGGACGTGGGCGCGCAGGCAGGGCCAGCAATTATTGCCCATCCCCAAATGCCCTTGAGCGGGCAGTTAAGAGTCAACCACAGGTCTGGAGTCACATGTACGCTGTTGCTCTATTAATAATGTTGGTGAACCACAAGCCTTCCCTTATAAATCGATCAAATGACCACACAACCAGTTAGTTCAAAAGATGGTGTATTTACATACACAAAGTTATGTCGACATGCAAACACAATATCTACTACGAGTTAAACTACACCTATCAGCTACAATAACCTGTACTTAACTTCAGGGCGACCGGCACTGTGCAAATGGATAAGGCCTTTATTTGGATTTCACTTGGCTGGTTCGAAGAAAGCGGCTCTGTCTCTGCTGGGCTCATCCTTCAGGTAGCGATCGTTGGTCTTGAACGTAGCTGGCTGTTCCTGCTACAATTGGGTTAGCACAGGCCGGATCCAAAAGAGATCGAGCACATGTCTGTGCTCTCTTTTATCCCCCTGGAATTTCGCGCTCTTTGGGGCGATCCTTAACCTTGGACCCAATAGTTCGACAGGGCTCTGATCACCATCTTTGATTTTGGCCAATAAAGGGGCGGGCATCTTGGTAGCTGGGAGGGTCCTTAGCAGTCATTGACCTTGGCAGTTGGGCTTTCTGAGTAAAGGGGGTGGTGCCAATCAGTCTGTCGCTGTACCGATTGCTTGATTGGAGTTATATTGTCCTGGGAAAATGGGCCATCGAAATGCAAACGAGTGGGGGTTTCGATCAGGTCTGATTACGTGTGTTTCAGATGCACATAGGCTCTCTATCTGTGCGAGTCCTGGGTTGGCCATAATTCCCATGGTTCTTTGCAGGTGGCCATCTTAGAAGGCTACAAGGCAATTTCCTTTGGCGGGATTCGAACAGGCATTACTCTGGGTCTCTGGATTACTAGTCAAGTGACAATGTCATTATGCCACCACCTCCCCCTGGCACCCATCAGTGCGGGAAATGAATGTAAGTGCAGCTTCAGCAAAAGAAAGTCCTGTTTAATAGCGGTGTCATTCGAGAAGCACCCCACTAAATGCACGCAAAACGAGACTCTTCTTTTCCCATTAAAACACGCCCACTACTTCAGCTCAGCGCTCATTGTTACCAGAGATTTAGACCTTCATTCAAAATATTCACTGACTAAAAATGTATTGAATACAGAGTTTTGATGGGAAGTGTTTGTCTTCCCCAATATTTGGAGTAAATTTAAATTGTGCTCTGATGAAGTGTGGTTGGAATTGTTTCTGAATTACTCATTAAAAGTGGATTTTATATTTTATATTTGGGCACATGTCTAGTTTTCCCACAACCTGGGCAGGGTGTCACAGCTCTGAACTTCTGCTTCCTGTCAGAAAAAAGCAGGGACCCTATTTGTGATCCAGTTGAGTCAAGAACTCGCTCAAGTAAAAACACTATTTAATGCACCTCAGTAATGAACAATACCGAGGCCATAAAAAAGGTCTGCAGAATTACCAAGTGAAGCTTTTCAATGGGAAAGATTGAGGCCTCAATCCTGTCCCTTAAGATGACTTGACACAAAACCATGTGTCGACCAGTGTGGAGATACAGGATATAGAAACATAGAACAGTACAGCACAGAAAAGGCCCTTCAGCCCTCGATGTTGTGCCGAGCAATGATCACCCTACTCAAACCCACTTATCCACCCTATACCCATAACCCAACCCTTAACCTTACTATTAGGACACTACGGGCAATTTAGCATGGCCAATCCACCTAACCCGCACATCTTTGGACTGTGGGAGGAAACCGGAGCACCCGGAGGAAACCCACGCACACACGGGGAGGACGTGCAAACTCCGCACAGACAGTGACCCAGCCGGGAATCAAACCTGGGACCCTGGAGCTGTGAAGCATTTATGCTAACCACCATGCTACCGTGCTGCCATAAGGAATCCAAGTGGACAGTTAACAAAGGTCCTTTAAAAACACCAAAAGGATTGGAATTTTGTGACATGCGCGGAGGACTGAGGGCGGAATTCTGTTCTGTCCTCGGTACTGTTCATTACTGAGACTGGTATAGCACAGTGGGTTAAACATGGGGCTGGTATAGCACAGTGGGTTAAACAGCTGGCTTGTAATGCAGAACAAGGCCAGAAGCGGGGGTTCAATTCCTGTACCAGTCTCCCCGAACAGGCGCCGGAATGTGGTGACTAGGGGCTTTTCACAGTAACTTCATTGAAGCCTACTTGTAACAATAAGGGATTATTATTTAAAATAGATAAGTCTCCTGGGCCGGATGGGATTTATCCTAGGATTCTCTGGGAAGCTAGGGAGGAGATTGCTGAGCCTTTGGCTTTGATCTTTAAGTCATCTTTATCTTCAGGAATAGTGCCAGAAGACTGGAGGATAGCAAATGTCGTCCCCTTGTTCAAGAAGGGGAGTAGAGACAACCCCGGTAACTATAGACCAGTGAGCCTTACTTCTGTTGTGAGAAAAGTCTTGGAAAGGTTTATAATAAATAGGATGTATAATCATCTGGAAAGGAATAATTTGATTAGAGATAGTCAACATAGTTTTGTGAAGGGTAGGTCGTGCCTTACAAACCTTATTGAATTCTTTAAGAGGGTGACCAAACAGGTGGATGAGGAGAAAGCAGTTGATGTGGTGTATGGATTTCAGTAAAGCGTTTGATAAGGTTCCCCACGGTAGGCTATTGCAGAAAATACGGAGGCATGGGATTCAGGATGATTTAGCAGTTTGGAGCAGAAATTGGCTAGTTGATAGAAGACAAAGAGTGGTGGTTGATGGGAAATGTTCAGACTGGTGTCCAGTTCCTAGTGGTGTACCACAAGGATCTGTTTTGGGGCCGCTGCTGTTTGTCATTTTTATAAATGACCTGGAGGAGGGCGTAGAAGGATGGGTGAGTAAATTTGCAGATGACACTAAAATCGGTGGAGTTGTGGACAGTGCAGAAGGATGTTACAAGTTACAGAGGGACATAGATAAGCTGCAGAGCTGGGCTGACAGGTGGCAAATGGAGTTTAATGCAGAAAATTGTGAGGTGATTCATTTTGGAAGGAATAACAGGAAGACAGAGTGCTGGGCCACTGGTAAGATTCTTGGTAGTGTGGATGAGCAGAGAGATCACGGTGTTCATGTCCATAGATCCCTGAAAGTTGCCACCCAGGTTGAGAGGGTTGTTGAGAAGGCGTACGGTGTGTTAGCATTTATTGGTAGAGGAATGGAGTTTCGGAGCCATGAGGTCATGTTGCAGTTGTACAAAACTCTGGTGCGGCCACATCTGGAGTATTGCGTGCAGTTCTGGTCGCCGCATTATAGGAAGAACGTGGAAGCATTGGAAAGGGTACAGAGGAGATTTACCAGGATGTTGCCTGGTATGGAGGGAAGATCTTGTGAGGAAAGGCTGAGGGACTGGAGGCTGTTTTCGTTAGAGAGAAGAAGGTTAAGAGGTGACTTAATAGAGACATACAAGATGATCAGAGGATTAGATAGGGTGGACATTGAGAGCCCTTTTCCTCGGGTGGTGATGTCTAGCAAGAGGGGACACAGCTTTAAATTGAGGGGAGATAGATATAGGACAGATGTCAGAGGTAGGTTCTTTACTCAGAGAGTAGTAAGGGCGTGGAATGCCCTGCCTGCAACAATAGTGGACTCGCCAACACTAAACACATTCAAATGGTCATTGGATAGACACATGGACTATAAGGGAATAGTGTAGATGGGCTTTAGAGGGGTTTCACAGGTCGGCGCAACATCGAGGGACGAAGGGCCTTTACTGCGCTGTAATGTTAAAAAAAAAATACCGTCCGGATCTACCTGCAATGCAGGAAAAAAAATGCACAACCGTCTCACGGCGGCCAGGGTGAGCAGGCATCACTGTGCCCCTGGCACCAACCGCCGTCCTACACACCGATAATCCTACCCCCCCACCCCACACCCGGAAGGCATCTGAACCCCCAGTCTGCAAAACATGCCTGCACCCATACTGGCCGCCATTCTGAGGGCACTGGCCACTGAGGCCACCAGCCACCCACATTTAAGAAATGTTTTGGATTATCAAATGGCTTCAGTGATGTTTTTGTGTGGGTTGAGCTGGACTCCGGTTCTGGGTTTTTAGTTTTTTTTTTGAGCTGGGGGCTGTCTGTGGCTCTGAGTTTTACTTTTGTTTACACATATTGGAAGCTGGATTCGGGTGGGGATAGGGGCGGGATTCTCCGACCCTCCATACATGGAGCATTGGGGCAGCAGGGTAGCATGGTGGTTAGCATAAATGCTTCACAGCTCCAGGGTCCCAGGTTCAATTCCCGGCTGGGTCACTGTCTGTGTGGAGTCTGCACATCCTCCCCCTGTGTGCGTGGGTTTCCTCCGGGTGCTCCGGTTTCCTCCCACAGTCCAAAGATGTGCGGATTAGGTGGATTGGCCATGCTAAATTGCCCGTAGTGTCCTAAAAAAAAGTAAGGTTAAGGGGGGGGTTGTTGGGTT
The DNA here is from genome assembly GCF_902713615.1 of Scyliorhinus canicula. NCBI lineage: Eukaryota > Metazoa > Chordata > Chondrichthyes > Carcharhiniformes > Scyliorhinidae > Scyliorhinus > Scyliorhinus canicula. Next base: position 57,012,207 of record NC_052160.1, on the reverse strand, counting down.
ACGGGTATAGGGTGGATACGTGGGTTTGAGTAGGGTGATCATGGCTCGGCACAACATTGAGGGCCGAAGGGCCTGTTCTGTGCTGTACTGTTCTATGTTCTACATGAATCGCGCCCGGTGCGGAGGAGGAGAATAGCCGTTCACGGCGGAAATCCAGCAAGACGGCTCTTCCACGATGCTCCGCGGACCCGCCAGTCGCGCGCAGTGGAGGTAGCACCAGTTGAGGGCCGTTTTAAGCAGCCCCTGTAAAGATTCTCCACGCTCGACGGGCCGAGTGCCCCCGAGTCGTGCCGGCATGGTTCACATGTGGTCCTACCCGGCGGTACCTCGAAGTTCTGGCTGCGGGGGCCGTCCTGGTGGGGGTTGGGGGAAAAAAAATCAGACTCCCGGGGCCTCCACGGTGGACAGGCCCATGATTGGGGCTACCGATCAGTGGGCGCACTCATTCCGGGGGGGGGCTATGTTCCTCCGCGCCAGACCCCTGTCGGGCTCCGCCATATTGCGTGGGGGCCGGCCGTTGCGCGCATGATCGGACCCGCACCAGCCATGCAGGGCCGCCTTTCGGCGCCGGAGCAGAATGCAGCTATCCGGCGCTGTGCTAGCCCCCTTAACAGCCACAAATTGCTGGGCCAGGAAGCCTGTTGACGCCAGCGTACACCACTCTGGTGTTTACGCCGGCGTCAACACTTGGCCGGGATTTTGGAGAATCGTGGCCAGGAACTTCCGAGGGGGTAGACAGTCGGAGGGCGGGCCTCACTTGGTAGCTACTGTCCAGATGGGCTTTGGGCTTCTGGAAAGGGCGGTCCCATCTGTCATGAAAATGCAGTCGCAGAGCCAGGGACTACATGAGGGGTTGTCGGCAAGCATACAGCACCTGCAGGCGCAGGTGGAGGAGTCCAACTGCCTGCAGGGGCAAGAGGTGGTGCCAACCATGCATGCCATCCAGGCTAACAGCGCATGGGTAGAGTCTGTGGTGGAGACCTTCGGGGTGAGGACTTTGGCTATGGATCAGCATGTCCAAGGCCTGGGGCACTCTGTGCAGGCAATGGCCAAGGCTGCCCTCTCAGCGAGCCATGGTTGAGGACGTCGGGGTCATTGCTCAGGCACTGGTCGACGTGGCACAGATGCAGAGGCAGATTCAGTCCCAGAGGGGGGTTGCGCAGTCACTGGCTGATGTGGCACAGACCCAAAGCATGCAGATCCTGGTCGAGACGTCAGCAGACCTCCAGGACTGGCAGTGCCAGGTGTCGGGGGAGCCTCTGGGGAATAGCTCTGCACGCACACCCATTCCCTGGAGAGTAACCCGGGGGCCATCGGGTACCCCCAGTGTAGAGGAGGTGCTAAGGCCCATACCGGTGACCACCGCACGAGAGGTACCGGAACACCACAGCACCTCGGTCACTCCCCCTGTCAGATGGGTGTGAGATGTGAGTTGGTCTGGGATGGCCAGAGAGAGGTGGGGGAATGGGCAGACGTTGGGGGTGGGCTGGGCTTCCCACTAGTGCACACTGTCAGGGTATGGGTGCAGACGTGTATGATGCGCATCTGATGGTCACATATCAGCTGCACGCTCATCAAGTGGAACCTCTTTCAGTTTGTGAAGATAGGCCTGTCATCTGCAGGTGCTCGTAGAGCGAAATACATCCCTTCGATCATCATCCCCTAGATCAGAGGATTCTCGGCAATGGTGGCGAACCCCGCTGCCCGGGCATATTGGTGGACTCAGTCCACATTGAAGTGGATGTATTGCGCCGACAGGGCATTTAGGGCCTCCGTGACGGCACACATGCACAGAGTTCGCAGGCTCTCCATCCTGAGCGGCTGCCTCCTGTTCCACTGCTGCAGCTTCCTCTTCCTCGAACAGCTCCAGCTCGTACAGGGCTGCAGAGACTAGGAGGAAGGCCATTGAATTCCAATATCCATTGTCTGCAGGGGGTGCATACCCGTGTGCCCAACCAGGCCCAACGGGCTACATGGTGGCCTTGCACACTCTGCCCCCACTTGTTTTACCCCCCTGCCCTCATGGCCCCATCGGTGGCCAGAACCGTGGGGGTTTCTGGCCCTGATGCCTGTCCCTGCTGCCATCAGCTGGTGCTGCCTTTCCAAGCGCCCCATCACCACCTCAGCCAGTGTCAGGACCGGCAGCCCACAGTTGCTACTCTCCTTGTCCTACTCTTCTCTCTCCCTCATCAGGCACAGTGTCGGTTGCACGATTTTTAAAAGCAAAGTGAACCTCGCCGTGGGAATTTCCCCAGTGGAGAATCGCGGAGGCCCTAGAGAATACAGAATCAGGCGCGCTAATGATATGCAAACGGCATTAACTGTACGTCTGTTGGGAATACATTGACACCGCTGTTCAGGCAATGGAAAATTGAGATTTGGCATGAAACCAGCACCGGCCACGATTTTGGCATCAGAACTGATTCCCAGGCCCGAGTGTAGGTCGAGGCGGGAGACTCTTCGAGGAGTCGAGTAGTTAACGTACATATCGGTAAACCTTTATATTTGCATCCTATCCTTTGTTCCACGTGATCACTTTCTGTGGATTGGCAACGAGGATCAAGTGAAGCTGCCATTGGTGCCAAGTGCTGCGAACTCGGACCACTTTTCATTTGCCATCAAGAGGCTGTTCTTCAACCATCAGAGGTGCCTTACATTGGAAGATTGGAGCAATTTGATGCAGGTACTGATGATTGGGGTCAGTACATTGAGTGGATGCAATACTTCTTTAGAACGAACGCTATAATCGGCAATGAAAGGTAAACGGTAATCCTGCTCACGATTTGAGGAAGCACCAAAGTCTGACCTACCCTGATGCACCAGATAAGCAGTCTTTCGCTGCCTTAGTTGGGAAACGTTTTAACCCAGACCACTAATAATGTCCTTTGCTTTCGATTTCACAGGGCCACTAAATCAGGGAGAATCCATTACAGACTTTCCGGCCCGCCTACGAAAACTTACTGAGTTCAGAATGGTGTTGAACAAACCCCTGAGAGACAATTTGGGTTTGTTAGATCCAAGGTGCAGCAATGCAATGGAGGCTCCTAGCGGAAACTCATTTACATTTACAGTGGGCGGTTCAGAAAGCCATCTCCCACAAAGGCACCGAATAGGGAGTCCAGGAGCTCCAAGGCATGGTGGTCATGAACTTAGGCCGCACGAATGAGCGTCATGCAGATTTTCCAAGGCCTCGAGATGGAACCCTGACCTAGGGGTCGTTACCGCAGGGATGCAGACTGCCGCCATAGAGGCCTGTTAAGCAGTCTGGCCCAACCGAGAAGACTCAGATCACGGATATGGGCTAGCAACAGTCGCCAAGATAGAGGTGGCAGACGGACCCCAACCCCCCCCCCCCCCCTCCCGTCGTGTCTGCCCTCACTGTGCCCAGGCATACTATTTGGATGAAGAAGTTGACTCATACTAGCAGTTGCACTGCATAGTGGCGCCAATCCATGTCACACTTCAGGTGAATGGGCAGCCCTTACAGATGGAGTTGGATACCGGACCAGACTTGCTGGGCCGCAACTGGTTGCAACACCTCCATTTTGACTGGCAGCAGGTCTGCCGCATGTACCCACACGAACCGGAGTGGATCTAGGCTAAATTCCCTGATGTCTTCCAGGAGGACTTGGGCACCATAAAAGATTAGTGTCGACCCATCAGTGTAGCCGTGCTATTTTCTTGCTGGACATGTCCAATATGCCTTTGAGGATACAGAGCTGGATCATTTGGAGCACTTGGGCATTAAATGCCCCATGCAGTTCTCCGATTGGACAGTCCCAGTCATACCGGTGATGAAGCCGGACGGCTGTGTAGGCCTTTGCGGTGACTACAAGATGGTACACCGTGTCTCACATTTGGATCGTTACCCTGTTCCATGCATAGAGGACTTATACGCAAAGCTCAGTGGTGATCACTGTTACCAAGTTAGACACCAGCCACACGTATCTCCAGCTGGGCTTGGACCCTGAATCCTGTCGATTTGTGATGATTAACACCCTCTGGGGGCTGTACGAATATATCTGCTTGCACTTTGGGGTCTCCTCGGCTTGCACACTTTTCCAGCAAGTAACGGAGAATAGCCTATGGGTTGCCCCATGTGGCAGTCTACCTGGACGATGTACTGATTAGGGGAATCCTCCAACCGGGAGCATCTGCAGAACCTAGCCAAAGTTCTCCGGCATTTGCCTACGCTAGGAGAAATTGTGTTCCACGCGGTGACTTATTTAGGATACCACGTGGACCGCCACTGCCTGCACTCCATTGAGGACAAGGTTGGTGCCAACTGGCAGGCCCCCGTGCCAGAAGAAGCTTTGCTCTTTCCTAGAGCTCGTAAACTACTCCGGGAAGTTCATCCCCAACCTAGCAATACTGCTGGCCCCCTTTATCGATTATTGAAAAAGGGCCAGCCACGGGAATGGGCTCAGCCACAGCGTGCGGCTTTCTCCAAGGTAAAGAAGCTGCTCACATCATCCCAGTTGTTGATACATTTTGACCCAGCCAGGCCGCTCATACCGACGTGTGATGCATCTTCTTACAGAGTTGGGGGCCGTTCTTGCCCACCGCATTGACGACGGGTGAGTGCCCCGTTGTGTTTGTCTCCAGGACTCTCACTGACGCAGAACGGAACTACGCGCAGCTCAAGGGTCTGGCCGTCCTTTTCACCTGTATGTTTATGGACGTGCATTTACTGTGTTTACAGACCACTTTGTTGGGTCGGTTTAAGGAGGACCAGGCGATTTCCCCCATCATGTCCGCACAAATCTAATGCTGGCACCAGCTGGTAGCTGCGTACATACATACTGGAACACCATTCGGGGCAAAGATTCCCCATGCAGATGTGTTAAACGCCTCCCCCTCCCCACCAGGCCACCGATGCCTGCCTCTGTTGACCAAGTCATCGCCACGTTGCATTTTATGGACTATTCCCCCATAAACAGCATCTCGCATTTGGGTGGGGACCTGGACCAACCCGCAGCTGTCCCCTGTCAGGCACATTATCTTATGTTGGGCCCAACATTGTGCTCAAATGACCCGATGCCTATACGACCAAAATCCCGGAGCTTCATAGTTGACACCCACTCCAAGTGGATGGAGGTATACCAGATACAAACACCAACTACGACAGCCACAGTCAAACGGCCGGGCCAGACATTCAGCACTCATGGCACACCCGAGGTCCCAGCTTCAGATAACGGGACGGCTTTCACCACTGCCGAGTTTGGCTCATTTATGCGCTCAGACTGGATTTGCCACGTGCGCATCGTCCTCGAATGGGTTAGCCGAGTGGGTGGTCCCCAAACATTCAAACAGGAAATGAGGAAGCAGACCTCGGGATCTTTGGAGACATAGTTGGACCGGTTTCTTTTCTTCTTATGGACCAACGCCACATGCCATCCAAGTTGTTAATGGGACGCCACCTCCGCACTTGGCTGAGCACAAGGCTAGGAACCCAATGGACATGTGGACCACCCTTGCAGCCGCGTCCCTGATCTGTTGGACCCGTACCGGATACTCGGTTCGGCATATTCTGCCTCCCTAGTTTCCGCCACTGCCCCATCGACCGGAGAACCCCAAGACACCAAGATGGCAAGCAGATGCAGACAGTCATGGAAATTCAGCCACCGGCAGAGACCATCGGGCTGGTTCCTGCCGCCGTGCTACCTGCAGATTCTATTAACATATTGGGCGGGATTGTCTCAGCCGGGCTGGAGAATCCCTGCGACAGGCGGCAGTACGTGGAGAATCGGCACCATTGGCACCGGCATGGTTGGTGCGGTGCCGGTCGGGGGCCGCTCTACGCGGCCGCCCCCCCCAATTCTTGGCCCGTGATGGGCCGAGCGGCCGTCATAAAAACACCGAGTCCCGCTAGCGCCATCCACACCTGCTCTCAGCCGGCGGGGACTCAGCATGAAAGGGTGGGGGGGCGGGCGGCCTGTGTGGGGGGAGGGGGGGGGTCAGACCTGGGGGGGGGGGGGCCTCCAATGTGGCCTGGCCCGCGATCGGGGCCCACCAATCGACGCGCCCGTCTCTCTGGCAGGGGGCCTCCTTTCTTCCACACCGGCCCCCGTAGCCCTGCGCCATGTTGCGTCGGGGCCGGCGCGTTGAAGGAAGCCACTGCGCATGCGCACGTTGGTGCCGGTGCCACTGCGCATGCGCGGGTCCAGCGGCGCCCAGTTGATGCTGGGATCAGCAGCTGTAGCACGTGAACCGCTCCAGTGCCATGCTGGCTCCCTGTAGGGGCCAGAATTGCTGATCCTGAGGCTGTGTTGACGCCGTCGAGAAATGCGACGGCGTTTCCGACGCATCAATACTTGGCCTCAGGATCAGAGAATCCCGTCCAATGTCTCAAATTGGAAACCTGGCGCCTTTTTGAATTTAGAAAATGAACCTAAAATGAATTCTGACCAGAGCTAATAAAAAAGGATGTCAATTTGACTGTGGGCTGAGCTGACACATTCTTTTCAGTGTTAAATAATCAGTGTAAAAGCATGATTAATCCTGACTAATCTCTCAACCCTGCCAATCCCATTTGTCACGTGTACTTGTTTTTGGATAAAGCCTTTACAATGGTGTAAAGTACACAAAGATCACTTGTAGAGCATGCAATAAAATACTTGTTTGAGGTTTGAGGATAAAAACTTGATGCATTTCCAAAACCATTAAAAACCTTTGCAGTAGTGAAGCGCTTTTCCTCCTCCCGACAACCCCCCCCCCCCCCAGTTGTTAAAAGATGGCAATTTACCTTGGTTCAGGCGGAGGCTGAGCACAGCCATTTCCTCACAGGCTCAAGAGTTCTGGACGTGTACGAGTGTGGCAGGGTGGCAGGCTGCACATGCTCTATCTCCCCCCCTGGTCTTAATGCCTGCATCTGTGCGGTGCAAAAGCAACAACCGCAGGGCCAGTTTGGCTGCCATAATGAGGGAGTCCCGAGACAGAGAGGGAGGTTACCAGGGAAGGAGCCACTCACAAGGAACCACCAGGAAGAAGAAAATGTTGGTGGTAAAGTCTTAACAAAGTGTCTCAAAGTCTCTGAATCTTATTGCAAAAGCCCTCTTTGAACTATCTGATCAGTAAGAAGTGATATATCTTTAAGTAGCACTCAAACACCACTCCAACCACTTTACTCCCAGGAGCTGGTAATAGTAATAATCTTTATTAGTGTCACAAGTAGGCTTACATTAACACTGCAATGAAGTTACTGTGAAAAGCCCCTTGTTGCCACATTCCGCCGCCTTTTCGGGTACACAGAGAGAGAATTCAAAATGTCTAAATTACCTAACAGCATTTCTTTCGGGACTTGTGGGAGGAAACCGGAGCACCCAGAGGAAACCCACGCAGGCACGGGGAGAACATGCAGACGCGCACAGTGACCCAAGCAGGAATAGAACTGGAGCACTGTGAAGCAACAGTGCTAACCACTGTGCTACCCAGAGATTATACCAGTCATTATCCATCAAAATGACATGCATCCTCTTTAGTGAGCAGAATGACTATCAGTTCCTTCAACAACACCACTGGGCAGCTATTCCCATCACAAGCTTCAACACCTTTGTAAACATGACACCTTGTACTAAACATCTAAACCAAGACCTTCTCACCCCACACCTGACCCCACAAAGCTGAGATTTTCTATATTGTATATATTATACCAAGGGCATGATTTTACGGCAGGTTTCACATGAACATAAAGAAACCATGGAGTGGGGTAAAGGCCATTCAGCCTCTGGAGAGCATTCACTGCCATGCACCAGATATCACCGCACTGCCATGGCCTCCATCTAACACAGGGGTGGGCAAACTACGGCCCGCGGGCCGCATGCGGCCCGCCAAAGGTCTTTATGCGGCCCACCAAGTCATTAAAAAAAAATGTAAAATTTTTTTATTTTTTTTATTTTTAATTATTTTTTTTAAGGTTAATGGGGGGGGGGGCTGTTGGGTTACTTACTGGTATAGGGTGGATATGTTGACTTGAGTAGGGTGATCATTGCTCGGCACAACATCGAGGGCCGAAGGGCCTGTTCTGTGCTGTACTGTACTGTTCTATGTTCTATATGAGGCGCCCAGAATCATAACCGGGTGAAGTAATTATTTTACTTAATATACTATGCGGCCCTTTAAAATTGTGAATTTCTGAATGTGGCCCTTGCACGGAAAAGTTTGCCCACCCCTGATCTAACACATTGCACCAGCCCATTTAATACCAGTATTGTGGATGAAGAAGTCACTTCATTTTTGACCAGGGACGGAGAAGGATTTTCATCCAGAGAGATTTAAATATCTTTACAAACAATAGTCTTGTATTACAAATCTCTGCAAAATAGAAGATTGTTATTGTGAACTCCCCTGTTCGTGCGAAAGTGGGAAAGTAACCCTATTATACAAGAGCAGTGTTGAGAATTCCATATTATTCAATCTCTGCAGCTCAGGATAGCCACAAAACAGGATTCCAGTCAACTGGCCCAAACTTCATCTTGTTCTGAAGGGAATCTTCTGATGTTTCCAATTCCTGCTTGGATTTAAATCCCACGAACATTGATATTTTCCTCTCTCCAAAATAATATCCCAGTCGGTTCAGCTTCCACCCAAAAGAATAAAGGTGAAGAAATTGGTTCTTGGGGCGGGGGAGATTCACATTGTTACCCCCTGAGGGGGGGGGGGGAGGCTGATTGAAACCGAAGACCCCCCCCCCCCCCCCCCGGGATCGATGCAGCGGCAGAGTCGGTGGAAAGAGTTACTCCCTAAAAATCCCATTAAAATCAACTTCTCTTTACCCCGATGCCGGATTTGTTGGGATCCGCGGTCAGGAGGAGGGGGGAAATGTTCCGGCTCAGCGCCCAGCTCCGCGCTGGAGGGAAGGGGGGGGGGGGGGGGGGCAGAGACTGAGGAGCCCCCAACAGTTACAAACAAACACAAACTGCTGACAAACGCTGGCAACTTTCCTCAGACAAACACTGAACTGAGTTCACCTTTGGGACTATTTTCTCCCATCGCTCGAGGCGGGAAAGGCAGAAATCAGTCAGACACTTACCAAGCCAGCAGGAGCAGGAAAGTGAGGAGAAGGATCCAGGTCTGGTCGGACAGAGCGGCCCGGATCCCCCCCAGACTCTCTGGGAAAAGGACAGTCATCCTGGGAGAGTTCAGGGATCGGCTACTGGGAGCCTGAGCTGGGCACTGGGTGTATTTATGGGGAGCGTCAGTCACAATAAGGCAGAGCCAGAGGGCTGGTTTACTTAATCACATAAAACCGGAAAGGCAACTATGGTTTACAACATGAATAAGGTATTTAAACATTTAAACAGGTGTGACTTTTCTTGGCTGTTTATCTCACAGAAAGAGGCCATTTGGCCCAGGGTCTCTACACCACCTGGAAACCAGCTACCCAACTTCACCTCACTTTGCAGCATTTGGTCTGGAGGTTACACCAGGAGGTTTACAAGCAGGAGGAGGCCACTCGGCCCCTCGAGCCTGCTCTGCCCTTCAATAAATTCGTGGCTGATCTGATTTTAATCTCCAGTTCACATTCCCTCCTGCCACCCATAATCTTTCACTGACTTGTTTATCAAGAATCTAACCACCTCTGCCTTGAAAATATTCCCAAGGGCATTCAGCCTCTGATCTCCAGGTAAGCGTTCTCCTAGGCGGTCCTCAGAACACGCGACAATGCAGAATTGCTAAGCAAAAATTTATAGCTAAGTTCCGCACGCATGAGTGCGGCCTCAACCAGGATCTTGGATTCATGTTGCATTACATTCACCCCCCCCCCCCCACCCCCCACCATCTGGCCTGGACTTGCAAAATCCTACCAACTGTCCTGGCCTGAGACAATTCACACCTCTTTAACCTGGGATTACCCCCATCTCTGGATCTGTAATGATTTGATTACCCGCAAATGCTCGCATTCCAAGCATTGTCTGGCATCTCTGACTTTGTCTATATAAATGTTTCTGGAACATACCTCTCCATTCTCCTGAGGAAGGAGCAGTGCTCCGAAAGCTCGTGTTTGAAACAAACCTGTTGGACTTTAACCTGGTGTTGTAAGATTTCTTACTGTGCTCACTCCAGTCCAACGCTGGCATCTCCACATCTTAAAAATATTCAAAGACTAACCTCAACTGCCCTTTTAGGAATTGAGTTCCAAAGTCTCACAACCCTCTGAGAGAGAACAAATCCTCAGCTCTGTCTTAAAATGGGTGACCCCTTATTTTGAAACACTGACTGTGAGTTCCAGATTCCCCTTCAAGATGAAACACCGACTCCACATCCACTCTGTCAAAACCCCCCCAGGATCTTCTATGTTTCAATCAAGTCGCCTCTTACTCTTCAAAACTACCAATGGATACAATCCGAGCTACCAAAGCAAAATACTACGGACACTGGAAATCTGAAATAAAAACAGAAAATGCTGGATTAATTTACAGGCTGGGTAACATCCGTAAGGTGAGAAACAGAATTCACGTTTTGGGTCCGTATGACTCTCCTTCAAAACTGAAGGGTAGAAATGTAATGAATTATATAGTTGGGTGGGTTGGTGAAGGTGGGGAAGAATAGAAGTGCAGGGATAGGTCGGGGATAAGGAAAGGTTGACAAAGGTGTAATGTCACAAGACAAAGCGGGTGTTGATGGTAGCATTAAGGACTACAGAAGTGCTGATAGTGTCATGAAGGTAAGATAGTAGAATGTGTTAATAGCAAAACAAAGGCCAGTGCTCGGTGAAAGCAAAGCTAAAGAACAAGTGACAGGTGGCCCTGTGGGAGAGGGTTTTTTTTTTGCTTTGAGGCAATCTAAGGAAACAAAAAGCAAAAAGGGATCAAGATGGAGGGAAATGTACACAGTCTAAAGTTGTTGGACTCCATGTTGAGATCAGGAGGCTGTGATGTGCCTATTCGGAAGATGAGTTGCTGCTCCTCCAATTTGTAGTGGGCTTCACAGGAGCATTGTAGCAGATTGAGGACAGACATGTGGGCATGAGAGCAAGATGCTGAGTTGAAAATCATGCAACAGGAAGGTTGGGGTCATGCTTGCAGACTGAATGAAGGTGTTCCGTAAAGCTGCCACCCAGTCTGCATTTAGTCTCCCTAATGTTGAGGAGTTCATATTGGGAGCAGTGAATTCACTAGAGTAGACCAAACTGAAGGAGGTGCAAGTGAAATGTTGCTTCACCTGAGAGGAAGTTTGGGCCTTTGGACAGTGAGGAGGGAGGAGGTAAAGGGGTAGGTGTTGCACCTTCTGCCCTAGTGATTTATTCAATTTCAAAGATGTTCACCCACTTAATGCTTCCTCCGCCACAATGTTTATGACATCCAATACTTCACACTCCTCCTCAACTACAGTATTTGCATTGTCCCCCACTTTTATGAAGACAGATGCAAAGTATTAATAAAGAACCATACTCACGTCCTCTGCCTCCACACATTTAGAGTACCCAATTCACTTTTTCCAATTAAGGGGCAATTTAGCGTGGCCAATCAACCTACCCTGCACACCTTTGGGTTATGGGGGTGAAACCCATGCAAACACGGGGTGAATGTGCAAACTCCACACGGACAGTGACCCAGGGCCGGGATTGAACCTGGGACCTCAGCGCCGTGGGGCAGCAATGATAACCACTGTGCCACCGTGCTGCCCTCCACACATAGTTAACCTTTTCGGCCTTTTAGGGGCCCTACTGTTTCTTTAGTTATCCTCTTAGTCTTAATGTATTAATAAAGCATCTTTGGGTTCTCCTTGATTTTGCTTGCCAATATTCTTTCATGCCCTCTCTTTGCCTCCCTAATTTCCTTTTTGATTTCATCCCTCCTCTTTCTATCTTTCTGCAGTATTGAGTTCTCAGTGTCTGTCATAAGATTACTTTTTCTGCCTCGACTTGCTCTGTGAGCTCCTTGACATCTCGGGACCTCTAGGTTTGGCTGTCCACCCATTTTTTGTTTGTGGTTTGTGGGCCCATGTTTACTCTGAACCTCTTGAATCTCCCTTTTGAATGCCTCCCATTGCTCTGACACCGATTTAACTTCAAGTAACTGTTACCGCTTTTGCTAAATCATTCCTATGCTCAGTTAAGTCACCCTGCCCCAATTTGGAATTTTAACTCCTGTTTTATCTTAGTTTTAACAGAATCATAGAAAAAGACAAACTGAATTACGATCACTACTACCAAAATGCTCTTTCACTGTCACTCCTTCCACCTACCCAACCTCATTTCCTAAAATTAAGTCCATAACCATGCTCTCACTTGTTGGGCTTGCTACATCCTTGCCAAAGCAGTTTTCATGAATACACCTCGAGAATTCTGTTACCTCCATTCCTGTCACATTAAAACTATCCCAATTAATATTGGGGTAGTAAAAATCCCCGACTATTACTGCGGTATTGTCGTTGCACTTCTGAGAGATTGGCTTCCTTATTTGCTGTTCTATCACCCTCTGACTGTTTGGGTATGTCCCAGTAGTGTGACTGCCCTTTTTTGTTTCTAAACTCAATCCATATGACTCTAATTGATTACCCTTATAACATATCATTTGTCCTCACAGCTGTAATTGCTTCTCCAACCAAAATTGCTACCCTGTCCCTCCCTTTAAACCCCCTCTCTATCTCATCTGAAAACCTTGTAATCTTACCATTCCTGGCCCTCTTTAAGCCATGGGCGCGATTCTGCGCTCCCCACGCCGGGTGGGAGAATCACGGGTGGGCTGGGCGAATCATGACACGCCGCCCCGGCACCCCCCGCGATTCTCCCACCCCCCCCAAAATGGCGTGTCGCCGCTTGGAGAATCGCCGGTCGCCGTGAAAAACGGCGACCGGCGATTCTCCGGCCCGGATGGGCCGAGCGGCCTGACGAACCCGACCGGTTCACGCCGGCACTAACCACACCTGGTCACTGCCGGCGTGAACAGCGCGCGACAGGTAAGTGTGGGGCCTGTTGGGGGCGGAGGGAGGATTGAGCACCACGGGCATACTCAGGAGGTGACTGGCCCGCGATCGGTGCCCACCGAGTCGGGCCGCCGTCTCTAAGAGATGCACTCTTTCCCCTCCGCCGCCCCGCAAAATCAAGCCACCATGTCTTGCGAGTCAGCGGAGAGGAAGACGGCAACTGCGCATACGCGGGTTGGAGCCGGCCAAGCGTCAAGGCCCGCTGCCCAAGAATCGCGCAACGCCGCTCCTAGCCCCCCAGAGGGGGAGAATAGGGGGCGAGGAGCAGCCTCCGACGCCGGAGTGAAACACTCCGGGTTTCACTCTGGTGGCAGCACTCAGGGCGAAATTCTCCGCACCCGCGGAAAGTCGGCAAACCATCGTAAAAATCGGGACCGTTTTACGACGGTCGCGAAGGCTTCATTTCCCGACAGATTCACTTCCTGGAAATGGGCTAGTAGCGCGGCCGCGTCAATTACGTGCGGGATGACGACGGAACGCGACGACGACACGAACCCGCCCATGTGACGCCGCCCGACGCCGTAAAAAGGCGCGGGCGACCACAGAATCTGTCGGGCAGGATGTCGGAGCCGAGGAGAGCTGCTCCTCGCTTTGCAGATGCAGACGTCGAGGCGCTGCTCGATGCCGTGGAGCAGAGGAGGGGCATCATCCGCCCGCGGAGAGGGCATCGCCAACCTGCCAGCACGGTACGCCAGGCCTGGCGTGACGTGGCTGCTGCCGTCAGTGCTGTGGGGCAGACCCCTCGCTCAGCAGAGCAATGTCGGAAGAAGCTACACGACCTCACCAGGTCTGCCAGGGTAAGTGCCATGAGGGTGCCCCCTAGTCACAACCATCCCTCCCCCTTAACTGCCCGGGGGGGGGGGGGGTGGAGAGGGATTGGGGCAGAGTTATTTGAGGGTGGTTCACAAAGTTGTCACAGACCCTGCGCTCTGGCCCCGAGGAGAGATGCAATCGTCTGACGACAGTCTGATCGTCTTGACTTGCTTGGTCCTCGGGGAAGGTGATGTAGCGGTCCGCGATGGCATAGAGGGCGTCGGTCACATCCCGGATGCACCTGTGCACCGATGACTGGGAGATCCCAGAGATGTCCCCGCTCGGAGACTGGAAGGAGCCGGTAGCATAGAAGTTCAGAGCGGCCGTCACCTTGATGGCTACCGGGATCGCGTGTCCTCCCCCCGTTCCACGTGGGGCGAGGTGCGACAGGAGTTCGCAGATATGTATCACCGTCTGCCTACTCAGCCGGAGTCTTCTCCTGCAGGTGATGTCCGGCATTGTTAGGAAAGAGACCCGGACACGGTACACCCTCGGCTTTGGTCGTCGCCTCTGACGCCGTGGCTGCACCCTCACTCTCTCCTCTTCCTCTTCCTCCTCCTCCTCCTCCCCCTCCTCCTCCTCCCCATGCTGCTCGACGACTGGCAACTCCTCGACCCTTCCCTCTGCTGCTGCAGCTGGCCCTGCAGCCACTGCGGGTTGTGGGTGTGGATGCTGCTGCATCTCCAAATCCAGTAGAGCGGCCCCAACCACTGCGCAGAACAAAGGCGTTCTGTTCACAGACATTGTGCTAACCTACAGAAGGGTGGTGGGAGGCAGAGAAACGGAATATGTTAGACGGACGTTAGTCGACACCTCGGCAGCCGCCAGCCATGGGATACCAGTGTGTCCCGGTGGCCTGGTCGCGCTGCTGACACGCGGTCAGCCTAACCCCTGGTCACTTTCTGCATCCAAAGGCCAGTAAACTATGGCCTCCTCACGGGTGCGTCAGTGGCCTGTGGCCGGAAGCCACAGGGGAACCAGCGGCCGTGTCCTCGTCACCTGCACACCATGGCATGCTGGCAGACATATTGTTACGGGGTTGGACGGCTCGCTCTCTACCTAACCCCCCCCCCTCCGTCGCCCCCCACTGCCCCCTCCGTCTCCCCCACTGCCCCCTCCGTCTCCCCCACTGCCCCCTCCGTCTCCCCCACTGCCCCCTCCGTCTCCCCCACTGCCCCCTCCGTCCCCCCCACTGCCCCCGTTCTGGACCCCCTCCCGTTCCCAGGGATGCCTTCCCCGTTGTGGCCAGTCTCGAGCGGTGCGCTGAACGGTGCGCTGAGCGGTGCGCTGAGCGGTGCGCTGAACGGTGCGCTGAGCGGTGCGCTGAGTGGTGCCCTGACCTCCTCCAAGCAGTCGTCAGCCAGGCCGACTGGTTGACGAATTTAAAAAGCAGGTGTGTTTCACGACGTCCAAACAGGGCGCCATGACGTCGGGACTTCGGCCCATCCGGGCCGGTGAATAGCGGGGGGGCTCTCAGTGGCGATTCTGGTCGTGTCAGGGGCGGGAAGGAGGCGTTTGTCGGGAAACGCGACTCCGACAATTTGCGGGGTTCGGAGAATAGCGGGAGGGCGTCGGAACAGTGTCGCCGTAAAAATTTCCGACGCCCGCTATTCTCCGAACCGTCGTGAGTCCGGAGAATCTCGCCCTCAGTCTCTCTTTGGGAGAATCACGCCCCATGTTTCTGGATTAGAATCTAGCTGTACTTAAGTATCATCAATTTTTTAAAAATTTGTTAGCAAGTGAAAAGTAACATTCACATCACACAAGTGGCAGGCAATGACCATCTCTAACAAGAGAACATCTAATCATCGCCCCATGACATTCAATGGCATTACCGTCACTGAATTCCCCACTCTCAACATCTATTTGCTTGGCTCCAACACCATTGAAGAAACTTGACACCACTTAGGGCAAAGCAGTCTGCTTGCTTGGCAACCCATTCCCAAAAAATCATTCACTCCCTCCACCACCAATGCATAGTAGCAGCAGTGTGTTCCGTCTACAAGATTCACTGCAGGAACTCACCAAGTCTTTTAGGCAGCACGTTCCAGACCAGCGACCACTACTTTCTAGAAGAAGGGCAGCAGACATATGGGAACACTACCAGCTGGATGTTCAACTCCAAACCACTTACCATCCCAATTTGGAAACAAAATGCCTTTCCTTTACTGTTGCTGGGTCAAAATAGTGGAATGTGTTCCCTATCAGTGGGTGTATCTACAGCATATGGACTGCAGCGGTTCATGATGACAGCTCACACCACCTTCTCAAGGGCAATTATGGATGTATAATAAATTTTGGTCCAGCTAGTGAGGCCTACACCAACAAATTAATTTTAAAAAGTTATGGCCAGAGAACAATTAGCTGCGGAAATTCTGCCGCACAGTGTTTTATGCTGTGCATTTTCTTCAGAACTAGGGGACCCAGTAGCAAAAAATATTCTTGTCTCTAAAGAAGTGTGTTTACAGGAAATACAGGGTAGGTGGAGAGTGAAGGCAAGAGATGACAATATCAGTAACTTTGATATGATTCCATTTCATTTCCAAATTTGTGTTAAAATATGAACTGCAACATGTAATCAATTTGACACGTGGTGTCCAGATTCACTATTTGTGTGGACCTTGCTCAATTAAATGTCCAGGGAACAAAATAGAATATTTTCACGGTAACTTCATCTGAGTGTTAATGTCAGGCTACTTGTGACAATAAAGATTTTTATGATAAAGAACAGTATTAATTGTTAATGGGGCAAAGATATTGTTGCAGGTAAATTGGACGCATTTACAGCAGAATTGTAGCCAATTAAAAGATTGGTTGAGTATCTTGTCAGTGAATGTGCAGGAGGAAAGCAGGGGTTTCTTTCTCAAGTTGTGCATTTTGTATTCAAAGTAAATTTGGTTAAATTGCAGATATAGAGTTTAAATTGATCCCAACCTGCCAAATATTGGGTAAATGCCTCCTTGACATGTTTAACAGTCATTGATGAGGGTTTGGAGAGCATCACTGGCATAAATCAGCATGAGTGGAAATAGCCACGAGGGGTCACAAAAATGGGATTCTCATCGGGTGTCAAACTTGTTTGAGTCTGCCAGCCTGCTGACCTGGCCCCCATAAGGTTCCCGCTGGCCCCAATTAGGTTTTCACCCAGAGCAGCATACAAGAGCAGGTAAGCATGTTAATTTCCATTTCCATTCATTAGAATGTAGCAAATGGGCAGGATGCCCGATTCACCAGCCTCCTAGAATGCTCCCACCCGTCCCACCCCCACCCCCTCCTCCTCCATTCAGGAGTCACGTGGGTGTGAATTAGGGCAGATTCTGACAAGTGCCAACCTGGACCGTGGACTCTGAGTGGGTGGGGGGTGAGTACAGTCTCTACATTTGTCGTCAGTATGTCGATGGCGGCCATGCAGGGGAGGTGGGGTTGGGGGGCTTGGGATGAATGAGGGAGTCTGTCTGAGTGCACACCTGCTCTTCGTAGGAAGCTCTTCAGAACAAAGAAACAGCCTCTTTGAAAAAAAAACTGTAGTTGCAAAGAACACCTGCTCAAAGGAGGAAGCACTTCAGAGTTAATGGATCCCTGTGGAACTATAAAAACAAACAATGCTAATCTTTCCTTTGAAATAATCTGGATCTGTCAATCAAGAGGCTTGTAAAAGACAATGGACTATGAAATTGAATGTAAACAATGTGGTTCAAAGCTTTTAAACTTCTAAGCATGCCCACATGGAGTGAAATTGACTATGAGAAAAACACTTCCAAGTTTTCCAGCACATTAAAGGGAAGACTTTCAGCTTCTTTTGAAAGATCATTGATATTGACATGCTGGGAGAGACATCAAAGTGTTCCCACAGATCAGAGGGAAGACTTTAAACTTCGACTTGATATGCTGACAATTTCATGATATTCAAATATTCAAAGCTAGATGGAAGACCTGCCAAACAACCCCAAACCCAGGAAAGACCCCCCCCCCCACTCTGAGCCCCTCCAGCCCAGATCCCCCCAACCCCTCCCTCCCCTGAAGTACTCAGCACCTTGGAGTCAGGTTTAGAGAGTGTGCTCACCCCCTTGCCCCAATCCCCACTCCAGGTGTCAGATTGGCACTGCCAAGGGATGGGGATTGAGGGGGTGGGGACCAAAGGATGGGGCTACTGAGGAGAGGGGCTTGAAGGGTCAGTCCCTTTGGCGCGCTCATAATGGGGTGTCGCTCACTTGGGGGGGGGGGGGGGGGGAAGGGGGGGCTTGCCAGCAATTCAGTGGGATGGGGCTGCAAGATTATTCTGATATCAGGGCACCCTTTAAAAAAGACACCTTTGAGCTGGGACCTGTCAGCGACTATACGCTGTGCCCCTCTCTAAGTCCAGCGCAAACCCCGACCTTCTCAAGAAGGTTTCTAAGTGCTACTGAATGTCATCTGGGCAGTGCAGCCAGTGCCAGTGGGAAACACTCTTCCCACTGGCAGCTACACTTAACAGTGAAGTCGGGAGAATCGCCCCTCATAAATTTTCAATCAGCAATAGAAAAGATTAAGCCAAATTAGTTTTATTCAGATGTTTTTTAGGATGCAGAATATGCAACCAGAAACCAAATCCATAACTGCTTCTAAATGAGAAGTCGATTAAAAAATGAGTGAGGAGAATTTTTTCAAGGATATTTGGGATGGGACTAAGTGAATAGCTCTGAGAGCCATGTAGCTGTGTTGAGCTGTGTGTTCCTCTGCATTATAAAATACTATAGATCTGGAGTTCCAAGACTCCTGCTCCATTACCAGCAGAATGGAGTAATGGAGCCTCCCACTGGCCACCTATAGTCCTCAGTATTGATCCTGAACCAATTGTGCACACTGGAGTAATTTACAGATACACCAAGTGTAAAACTGGAACTGACCTCTGCTGCTCTCGTCAGGCAAACCTTGAAGGCCAAAGATTGAATGTTGCAGATTTTTGTCTTTCCCCAATCAGGAAGGAATGATCATCCTTCTGGGATTGATTACCTTTCTCACAGCGGCCTCTCAGGGTTTTAACTTGGCCAGTAATGAGCGAATGTGAGTCCCATTGGACCAAGGAAAAATGTAATAGCCCAGAGTAGTCAGGAACTCCCTCTGACACCCCCGGAGCAGTCTTTGAGCAGATATGACTGGGTGGCAGTCTTGACTGTTCTTCTCTAACTAGAGTCCGTGTGGGTTCTGATTCTAGTCTCTTTGGACGAAACACAGCCTACTTCCTCCTTTGCACCTCTCTGAAATTTCAGGATTTAGGTCTTTACTCCTGAGAAACCTGTTCCTGTGCTGTTGTAGCTGAATCCTCACATGGTCCCTGTTGAATTCTCAGGATCGGATGGATTTTCTGCAGCTGATGGTTGATTCTCAAGTGACTGAAACCAGCCCCCGGAAGCAGAATGATGTCAGCAAGTCAACCGCCAAAGGTACCATCAGTGGAAAGCTCCTCATTCCCTTCATCCTTGCTTCTTTCTGTTCCTGAAATTAACACTCACTCTTCATTTTATTTTTGTTTCTCGCTCTCAGGTTTTCCCACGTCCTACCTGACTGACAGTTTAGACACAGGGTCTATTCCCAGTCCCTTAAACCCCAGTGAGGGATATGTGAGAATATTCTGGAGAGGTCTAACTCCTGCTAGGATTTATTGGTTTTTTTTACCCCAGTGGGAATTGTCCGGTGTCTGGTCTGTGATTCTGCCCGATTATGGGTCTGAGATTGGGAATTGAGAGGTACAGGAAAATTGAGACACACATTCACCGTCCTTACACCCTTGTGCCTGGGGACTGTTGTATCAGTCAGTCTTAATCCTGTCAATACTGGTTACCTTTCAAGAGGATAAAAGTGGTTATTTATTCAAGCTTTAGGAAGTGGATTTGAACTGGCATTTTATTTGTCGTCTCCTTTTGCTAAACTCTAGCTTGTAATCTATTCCACCTATGATTGTGGGAATATATTCAATGATTTTCGTACAAGTGCTTAATTTACTGCTCCTCGCACAGTTATTTGCAACATTGAATTGCTTTTAAGCATTTGGTCGTAATAAGATTTTTAAAAAGAGATAGTTGCATTGAAAATCCACCATGTTTGAGGAGCTGTTCAGCGCGTGGTGTGGGGCTGTATAGTTGATTGCTGGGAGCTACGTTTCCCGGGTGTTTATTTGCTGTAACCTATTTTGATACATGTTTGTAATAAAATACATTTATAAACAAAGAGAAAATACACCATTGTTATTTCTGCGTTATAAGGTGATGTTTGTGATTCATATTCTGATTCTTCTTGTTCTCTGCAGCTCTGACTGACACAGATCTTCTGGTGCAAGTCCTGACCATTTTCTTAGCCGGATATGAGACCAGTAGTGGTAGATCCGTGTACAATCTGACAATACACCCAGACGTACAGAATAAACTGCAGTAGGAAAAGGAAATAGATTAGACGTGACCAAACAAAGTGAGTAATTAAGAATGGGCAGGAAAGAACTTGCATTTCTTGAGTGCTTTTCATGATCTGAGGACATCGTAACGCTCTTTACAGCTAATTTCTGAATTGTAGCCACTGCTGTAATATAAAATTTTGATTGAAAGTTTGCACACAGCAAGCTGACTATGGCCAGATTAAAGTTTTGCCCCCAAAGTTTCGCTGTTAAAATCCTCACAGGGGCCTTTTTTTAAAGTCTCATCAGAAAGACCTCAGCACTGCATTGGTGTATCTGCCAGGATTATTGTGCTCAAGTGTCGAGTGTAGACCTGTATTGCGTCTGCCACACAGGGTATCTTTAATCCTTATACAGTGGGCACGGGGAGAATGTGCAAACTCGACACGGACAGTGACCCAGGGCCAGGATTCGAACCCAGGTCCTCAGCGCCGTCGTCCCAGTGCTATCCACTGTGCCACCGTGCTGCCCTAATTCACACACGATGTTAATATCAATCAATCACACCATCAATATAAATTGCACTACAGAATTTGAAAGTTCAACACTAGACCTTGACTTATCTAGGAGTGACTGACCCAAGCAGATATTGGCCTTTACCTGTGTGTTGGTTTCTGTCATCCTCGATGCTTGGTCCTTGGTCTGATCTGACTATCTGGCTCTGGTCTTCTGATGACGGCGTGATGGTCTTCCTCATGGTGGCCGGTGAAGATCACTGTTGTTCTGTTCCTGTTGCTGGCTGCTACAAAGACAGTTTCTTAGATTGTGCGGCACCTTTTAACCTTCCTGGATTTTGTGCCCTTTTGGGCGGTTTCTGGATCATCACCAATCAGTTGAACAGCATTCTATCACCCTGATCGATTAAGTGCAATATGGGGCTGCCACACCGATTTTGGGGTGGGCACTCAACGGCCATGCCTGCAAATGTTGGGGGCAGGTAGGTCATTCCAAATAAGGAGTTTAGGTGCCGCTGTGTCTGGTAAACAAGTGTGATTGACGGTGCAATTCTATTGTTCCTGGGATGGCCTGGAGATAGCCTTTTTCCTGTGTGTTGCAATGTCCAGGCTAAAAACTGTTCATCAATATTCATTTTATTCATTTAGATTGCAGCCTGCTTGCTCCTGCACTTGGCTAAATTTCCCAGTATATCTTGCAGAACGCCATCTTAGTTCAGCCACACTTGAAACCACAATCTTCTGACTGAGGAGTGTTAGCAGCTGAGGCATGG
This sequence comes from Scyliorhinus canicula, assembly GCF_902713615.1. Classification (NCBI taxonomy): domain Eukaryota; kingdom Metazoa; phylum Chordata; class Chondrichthyes; order Carcharhiniformes; family Scyliorhinidae; genus Scyliorhinus; species Scyliorhinus canicula. The sequence goes on along the minus strand of NC_052160.1, from coordinate 56,990,809 downwards.
CTGATGTCGAGATGGTTCATTTCCTGAGAGCTCACTGGTGATGAGGAAACTTCATCTGCTGGGAGAATTCACTGAGGAAAATAATGACCATTCTGCTTGTGATTTTCCAACATTTGGCTTAAATAATACGGCCATATTATTTCAAAGAATGAATCCGTAGACATTGGGCAGTAAATGAAGGTTATTTTCCTTGCTGTTCGATCACCATCAGCTTCCAGGATTTTTCTATTGTTTTCAAATGTCCACCTTGTCATGTGTTTATTGGACTTTGATGTCAAGTCCATTTGAAATCAAGATTTCTTCCACTGG